>NW_024044830.1:4718709-4946232 GCF_015852505.1 Tachyglossus aculeatus | reverse complement strand
CACTCTCCTACGGCAACCTATCCCACACACTTTCTTCCTCCTCCGATGTTAACTTTCTCACTGTACCTCGATTCTGTATATCTCGCCACCGACCTCTCACCCACATCCTACCTCTGGCCTGGAATGCCCTCCCTCCTCAAATCAGACAGATAATTCTTTTCCCCCACTTCAAAGCCTTATTGAAGTCATATCTCCTCCCAAGTAGCCTTCCCTGACTGAACCCCTCCTCTCCTCTTCTCACAATCCCTTCTGTGCTGTTCTTACTTGCTCCTTCATTCAGTCTCCCTCCCAGCTCCACAGTATATATATATATAGAAATAGATATATATATATATATCTGTATACATCATTTATGTATTGATTTATATTAATGTCTGTCTCCCCATCTAGACTGTGAACTCGTTGTAAGCAGTAATGTGTCTGTTTGTTGTTATACTGTATTCTCTTAAGTGCTTAGTACAGTCTTCTTGCAGATGCACGGGTACTGAATCAGGTCCCAGGACTCTTCTCAGATGCCAGATGTGGGCTCAGGTTCAGGGACTCTCCGCACAAATGCTGGGGTGCTGCTGAATCGGGTTCCATGACTGACTCCATATGTGCTCTGTGCTGATTCAGGTCTCCTAGACCTTGTGCCAGGTGTCAGGAAATTCTGAACCAAGTCCTAGGGCTTTCTCCATAAGTGCTGGAGTTCTGGTCATGATAACCTTCAGCCCTTTCCCACAGCTGTAGTGCTCGTCCAGGTCCCAGCACTCTCTTCCTTGATGCCAGTGACCTGGCTCCTCCTCCCCCTCCCATCCCCTTACTGCAGGGGGTTCCCCAAGGTTCAGTGCTTGGTCCCCCTTCTGCTCTCGATCCACACGTCACATCCCCTTGGTGACCTCATTCGCTTCCCATGGCTTCAACTATCATCTCTACGCTGATGACACCCAGGATCTACATCTCTGCCCCTTGCTCTCTCCCCCTCTATACAGGCTCGCATCTCCTCTTGCCTTCAGGACATCTCCATCTGAATGTCTGCCCGCCACCTAAAACTCAACATGTCCAAGACGGAACTTCTTGTCTTCCCTCCCAAACCCTGCCCTCTCTCTGACTTTCCCATCTCTGTTGACGACACTACCATCCTTCCCGTCTCACAAGCCCGCAAACTTGGTGTCGTCCTCGACTCCGTTCTCTCATTCACCCCTCACATCCAAACCGTCACCAAAACCTGCCGGTCTCAGCTATGCAACATTGCCAAGATCCGAACTTTCCTCTCCATCCATACCGCTACCCTGCTCGTTCAAACGCTCATCCTATCCCGTCTGGACTACTGCATCAGCCTCCTCTCTGATCTCCCATCCTCGTGTCTCTCCCCGCTTCAATCAATACTTCATGCTGCTGCCCGGATTGTCTTTGTCCAGAAACGCTCTGGGCATGTTACTCCCCTCCTCAAAAATCTCCTGTGGCTACCAACCAATCTGCGCATCAGGCAGAAACTCCTCACCCTCGGCTTCAAGGCTCTCCATCACCTCGCCCCCTCCTACCTCACCTCCTTTCTCTCCTTCTACAGCCCACCCCGCACCCTCCGCTCCTCTGCTGCTAATCTCCTCACCGTACCTCATTCTCGCCTGTCCCGCCATCGACCCCAGGCCCACGTCATCCCCCGGGCCTGGAATGCCCTCCCTCTGCCCATCCGCCAAGTTAGCTCTCTTCCTCCCTTCAAGGCCCTACTGAGAGCTCACCTCCTCCAGGAGGCCTTCCCAGACTGAGCCCCTTCCTTCCTCTCCCCCTCGTCCTCCTCTCCATCCCGTCTTACCTCCTTCACTTCCCACAGCACCTGTGTATATATATATATATGTATATACATATATATATATATATGTTTGTACATATTTATTACTCTATTTATTTATTTATTTATTTTACTTGTACATATCTATTCTATTTATTTTATTTTGTTAGTATGTTTGGTTTTGTTCTCTGTCTCCCCCTTTTAGACTGTGAGCCCATTGTTGGGTAGGGATTGTCTCTATATGTTGCCAACTTGTACTTTCCAAGCGCTTAGTACAGTGCTCTGCACACAGTACGTGCTCAATAAATACGATTGATTGATTGATTGATTGACCAGTCTCCAGGACTTAGTTTGTTTACATCTGTTTCCTTTTTTTCCTCTTCTCCAACTCTCACCTCAGGCTGCTGTAACCTGATTTTTTCATCATCCACACCACTCAAACTGCTCCCTCCATGGTCACGAGTGACCTCCACTTTGCCAAATCCAATGTACTCCTAGGCATGTTAGTAGCCTTTCCTTCTGTGGATCAACCCCTTCTTCTGGAAACACTATCTATCCTTGGTTTCTCTGACAATGCCCGCTCCTGGTTCTTCTCTTACCTCTCTGGCCTTTCCTTCTTGGGCTCTTTCATTACCATTCCCTGTAGAGGTGTAGGGTAGAAATAGAAAACACTCCAACCACACCTCATTCTGGTTGAAACCCCTTGATTTCCACTCCTCAACCTTGAGGAATGATGCCCATAGATTTGGGCTTTTATCTCTTGGAATATTTACATACTCCCTCCCCTGGCAGACACAATCAGCCCTCCCAGGAAACTGCCACCAACCCACGTCTCTGGAATAGTCCAGCTAGCAAGAATCCTCCGTATCCTGAAGTTTGTCCCAGATATTAGGGCTCGGCCCACAGAGGTCAACCCAGCTGTAGCCATTGTCTGCTATGTGTCCTTGGCCAAGTCACTTAATTTCTCTGTGCCTCAGTTACGTCATCTGTAAAATGGGGATGAAGACTGCGAGCCCTTTGCAGGACAGGGAATGTACCCAACTCGATTTACTTGTACCCTCACCAGCACTTAGTTCAGTTCCTGGCATATAGTAAGTGCTTAACAAATACCATAAACCCTCTAGACCATGAACTCATTATGGATAGAGATTCTCTCTCTTTATTACTGTATTGTGCTTTCCCAAGCGCTTAGCACAGTGCTCTGCACACCGTAAGAACTCAATAAATACAATTGAATGAATGAACCACGTTACCCTAGCAGAGCATCTCTTCCCAGTGACATTCTACCTCATGGTGAGGACATGGGTTCTAGTCCCAGCTGGCCACTTGCCTAATGTGCAATCTTGGGCAAGTCAACTTAACCACTCTGCGTCTTATTCTTAGGTGGGTGGACAATCACTGAAGGTTCTAGAGGAGCAGGGAAATGTGAACTGATTTTTTTTAGAAGGCAGGGAGCTCAGCAAGGAGGCTGATTCAGTAATCAGATAGGATAGGATAAGTGCTTGGATGAACATAGTAGGAGTTTGGATGGAGGGGAAAGAGCAGATTCTAGCGATGTTGTGAAGGTTGAACTGTCAGGATTTGGTGGCAGATTGAATAGGTGGGTTGAATGAAAAAGAAAAGTTGAGGACAATACCAAGGTTATTGGTTTATGAGACAGGGAGGGTAGTTATGTTTTCTACAATGTTGGGAAAATCTTGTGGGAGGACGGAGTTTGGGTGGGGAAATGAGGAGTCCTGCTTTGGACATATTAGATTTGAGGTGTCAGCCAGATATCCAGGTAGAGATGCCCTGAAGGCGATAGAAAATGTGACACTGCAGAGGAGTGATAGATTTGGGAATCATCCATGTAGAGATGGTAACTGTAGCCAAGGGAGAAAATGAGTTCTCCAAGGGAATAGGTGTAGATGGAGAATGGAAGGGGACCCACAAATGAGCCTTGAGAAACTCCCACAGTTGCAGAGGGGAAGTAGAGGAGTAGACTGTGAAAGAGACTGAGAAGACAACTGAGGAGGTTGTGGTCAGAGGAATGTCAGAGTTGATGAGGGTAGAGATTATTCAGTTACTAGAGACGTGTCCAGGCATGAGTCCAATTTGGTGAAAGGATGAGATGGGGTGGAGCAGGAGGTCAGTGGAATGGTTGAGAAAGAGGAAGTGGGCAGTGGAAGGGGTTGTCGAGAACATCCCTGTGGATATTGAGGCCCCCATATGGTTAGAGAGAGAAGGAACGTGAGAAAGGGATCAAAATGGTTCAAAAGCTTGAAAGAGAGGCCTGGGGGTGGTACATGATTGTGACTAGTAATTAGAATGAGTGCTGAAGACAAATGATATGGGCTTCAAAGGAAGGAAATGAGAGCGACAGGGGAGGTGGGATGGTACAAAAGCAGCAAGGGGGAGAAAAAAGGAAACCAACACTTCTCCGTAACCACGTGAGTCTAGAGGAGTGGGAGAAGATGAATCCCCCCTGAGAGAGAGTGGCAGACGACACTGTCTTCTGGGGAGACCCAGGTTTCAGTAATGGCAAGGAGGAGCAGTGATTGAGTCAGAAACAGGTCAAGGATGAAGGGAAGCCTTTTCTTAATGAAATGGGGATTCCACAGGCTGCACCTGGCTGAGGCTGTTGGGAAAGGTTGAGGTGGGAAGGGATGGCATAAGAGATAAGGATCGGTCAGTTGGGAGTGAGCTGTTGTGGGCTGGTGCGTGGGGAAGGGTAACACCTTCTCAGGATTTGACCAGCACTTCACTAATCCTTATCCATGGGAATAACAAATATTGAATGTTCAGCAATCAATCATATTACTGAGTACTTGGTGGAGAGAGCAGTGTACTAAGAACGTGGGAGAGTACAATATAACAGAGTTGATAGGGACATTCTCTGCCAACAATGAGCTTACCATCTAGAGGAACATAGCTTTGCGATGGTGGAGACTGCCACTGAGAAAAATATGTCCTAAGGCTTAAGGAACAAAATCCTGTCTGAAGTAATTGAGCATAAGACAAGTCGTTGCAAAGCACAATTCATACTCTCATTCCTGTCATTCATTCATTCATTCATTCAATCATATTTATTGAGCACTTACTGTGTGCAGAGCACTGTACTATGCGCTTGGGAAGTACAAGTCGGCAACATATAGAGACGGTCCCTAGGGCTCAAAAAGTGAAATGAGCAAGTAGATGGGCACAAATCGAGGATATTGTGAAGTGTACACAAAGATTCTTTTATAACTGCGTTATTTGGTAAGCGCTTACTATGTGCCAAGCACTGTTCTAAGCACTGAAGTAGATGAAAGATAATCGGGTCTGTCACAGTCCCTGTTCCACATGGAGCTCACAGTTTTAATCCCCATTTTACAGATGAGGTAACTGAGGCATAGAGAAATGCAGTGACTTGCCCAAGGTCACAAAGCAGACATGTGGCGGAGCCAGGATTAGAACCCACATCCTCTGACTTCCAGGCCCCTGATCTTTTCACTAGAACATCTAATCATATGCAATTGTTTAAATACTTAATTTTATTATGTAGTATTACATTTCTATTTTCATATCTGTCTCTTTGGTATGCTTCCTGTCGGCAGGGCATCAACCAATCACGAAAGTGCTTACTACAGTGCTCTGCACACAGTAAAAACTAAAGAAATACCATCTATGGCTTGATTGATCACCCATCTCCATCGAATCTACTACCACTCTGATCCAAACACTTGTCATTTATCACCTTTTTTGTCATTCATTCATTCATTCATTTATTCAATTTTACTCATTGAGCACTTACTGTGTGCAAAGCTCTGTACTCAGCACTTGGAAAGTACAGTTCGGCAACAGGTGGGAGAAATCCCTACCGAACAACGGGCTCACACTCCAGAAGGGGGAGACAGACAACAAAACAGAACAAGTAGACCGGCACTAATAGTGTCACAATAGATAAATAGAATTATAGATATAAACACATCATTAATAAAATAAATAGAATAACGAATATGTACAATTGTACACACGTGCTGTGGGGCAGGGATGGGGGTAGAGTACAGGGAGGGAATAGGGGCTCTGGGGAGGTGACGAGGAACAGAGGAAAATGGGGACTCAGTCTGGGAAGGCCTCCTGGAGGAGCTGAGCTCTCAGTAGGGCTTTGAAGGGGGGGAGTGAACTTTTTTAGAAAAAGTATTTATTATTCACAATAATAATATTGCTTAAGCACTCATTATGTGCTATGCACTGTACTAACTGCTGGGGGGATAAAAGCAAATCGGATTGGACACAGTTCCTGCCCCATATGAGGTTTACAGTCTTTGTTCCCATTTTATGGTAGAAGTAACTGAGGCCCAAAGAAGTTAAATGACTTGCCCAAGGTCACAGAGCAGACAAATGGCAGGGCTGGGATTATAAGTCAGGTCCTTCTGACTCCCGGGCCCGTGCCCTATCGACTAGACCATTTTGTTTCTCTGCCTTGACTACTGAATCAGCCAACTCGCTGTTCTCTCTGCATCCTATCTCTTCTTCTCCAGTCCATAATTTATTCTGCTGCCTGAATCATTTTTCTGAAAAAAATCGTCAGTCCACACCTCCTCACTACTCAAAAACCTCCAATGATTGCCTACCTACTTCTACATCAAGTAAAAATTCCCTAAAATAGGCTTGAAGGCACTCAATAATAATGATGTTGGTATTTGTTATGCACTTATTCTGTGCCAAGCACTGTTCTAAGCAGTGGGGTAGATACAAGATAATCAGGTTGTCCCCCGTGGGGCTCACAGCCTTAATTCCCATTTTACAGATGAGGTAACCGAGGCCCAGAGAAGTTAAGTGACTTGCCCAAAGTCACACAGCTAAGTGACAGAGCCGAGATTAGAACCCACGACCTCTGACTCCCAAGCCCGTGCTCTTTCCACTAAGCCACGCTGCTTCTCTATCAGCTCACTCCATTGTATTTCACCCTTCTAATCTTCTACTACGACCCAGTATGCACACTCAGCTCCTCTATTGCCAGCCTACTCTATGTACCGTGATCTCATCTATCTTGTCGCCAACCCCTTGCCCACATCCTTCCTTGGGCGTGGAACTCAGCATGGTGTAGTGGATAGAGCACGGGCCTGGGAATCAGAAGGTTATGGGTTCCAATCCTGGCTCTGCCACTTGTCTGCTGTATGACCTGAGCAAGACACTTAACTTCTCAGTGCTTAAGTTACCTTTCATTCATTCATTCAATCGTATTTATTGAGCTCTTCCTGTGTGCAGAGCACTGTACTACGCACTTGAGAAGTATAAGTTGGGAACATCTAGAGACGGTCCCTACCCAACAGTGGGCTCACAGTGTACCTCAGTCTACCTCATCTGTAAAACAGGAATTGAGACTGAGCCCCTCATGGAACAGGGACTGTGTCCACCCCGATTTGCTTGTATCCACCCCAGCACTAAGTACAGTACCTGGCACATAGTAAGCGCTTAACACATACAATAATTATTATTGTTATTACTCATATATCTCTGTCCACAACTCTCCCCACCTTCAAAATCCTCCTATAATCACATCTCTTCCTAGAGGCCTTTCCTGACTAAGCTTTTATATTGCTTATCTCCACTCTTCTCACCATCAACTGTGTACTTTTCTGTGTACCCTTTAAGCTCTTTAATACTCATAAGAGCCCTATGGACCTTATGTAAATATCTTGATAACTATGTCCCCTATCTGTATTTTATTTGAATATCTGTCCCCTCTTGGAGACTGTAATCTCCTCCTTATGGGCAGGGATCATATCTACCAACTGTATTATAATTGTACTTTCCCCAAAGCTTAGTACAATGCTCTGTACACAGATTGTTTGCTTGACTGATTAATCACCTTCCCTGTTCTTGCTTCCCAATCTATTTTACCCTGAAGATAATCCTCTCTTCCTGCTACCATCAGCTATCAGCTTCCCCACCTCATCCTTCCTGCTCAACTTTAATTATTTTCCCCCAAAGACCTTTGTCTAGCACATCCTAAACCTTATACCTCAACCAGTCCAATAGTCCCTGTTGATACTGCCACCCTCAACCTCTCCCAGTCCTCCAATGGTTCATTAAGTCTTTCAGGGACTGTGGATTTTCCACCCAATTCAAACAACATTTTCCAGCTACAGAGATAGTCAGCAGGCCACTCCTGGCTTTCAGGATATTGCAGGGTGCTGATTGGAAACCACGCTGCAAAATTGTTACCATTGTGGTCAGTGATAGGGTGCAGACGAGTTTCCACTCCCCGAAACGGCTGCCTCGGCCCTCTCGGCTGCTGCCTTTGCAGTCCTGCAGAGGGAGCCCTACTGTCAGGAGAGCCAGGTCTTCATTCAATTTCATTTTCTCTACCTACTGTCTTCAAACCAAGTAACCACGCCTACTCCTGGGATTTCCACATGAGTCCTAGGACAGATGGAGGTGCACCAGGGAAGCAGTAATCACAGGTAGGCCTGGCCCTCACCACGTTAAACCAATGATTCACACGCAATTAAGATGCCCAGCATCCTGGGCTCCTGCAGCCTGGTCACAAACAGGTTGGGCAGGTTGAATCGGACCACCCATCCTTCAGTCCTGGTGGGACTCTTTGCCCCTTGGTGGAGATCTCCTAGCCAGGAACCATTGCTATTATTATCATTGTTATGGTATTTGCTAAGCGCTTACTCTGTGCCACGCACTGTTCTAGGCACTGGACTAGATACAAGGTAATCAGGCTGTCCCATGTGGGGCTCACAGTCTCAATCTCCATTTTACAGATGAGGTAACTGAGGCACTGAGAAGTTAATCGGCTCGGCCAAGGACACACAGCAGACAAGTGGCAGAGCAGAGACTAGAATCCACATCCTCTGACTCCCAAACCCGTGCTCTTTCCACTAAGCCACGCTGCTTCTCCTATTGATACGTCTTTATCATAGTGTTCCTAAACCGTCTGGCTCCACCTTCGGACCCTGCTCTCACCCCAACTAGTCTGCACCCTCTGAAACTTTCGAACACTCCTATGGCGACTGGTGGTACTAGCAGAGAAGATGTGGGAATGGATGTGTTGCAGCAGGCCACTTCTCATACCTCTTTCCCTAACAGACTAATATATTCACTTCCCCAAAGCCCAGGTAAACACATAGTCCCTTGAGCAGAACTCTTGAGAAGCGCACTAGGAAGGAGAAAGTTTAAACTCTGGGATCAGTAAACCGGTCAGTCATATTTATTAAGCATTTACTATGTGCCGAGCACTGTATTAAGCCCTTGAGAGAGTACAATACAGCAGAATTAGTGGCTAATGTTCTCCACCCATAGCAAGCTTACAGTCAAGAGGGGCAGACAGATAATATTATAAATAGGTAATTCATAATATATAATTTAAAGAAATGTACAAGGTACTGTGGGGTTTGAGGTGGAGTGAATATCAAATTGCCCAAAGGTCACAGATTCAAGTGCCTAGACGAGGGAGAATGGAGAGGGAGCCAGGGGAAAAAAAGGACTTAACTGGGGAAGGCCTCTTGGAGGAGATGTTATGTCCAAGAAGGGAATTAGGATTGAGGAGGAAGGGGCAGGGAGAAGTTGAGGATCGTTGCTCCCCGGGGTTTCGGGGGCAACTCTCGGGTTCTTACCCTCTCCGGGTCTTCGGACGTCTCCGGACGCAGGCCGTGCGTTCACACCAGGAAGAGTCAGCCAGAGGTCCAAAGCTTGGTTGCATTTATTTGCTATCAGCGATTACATGGTTAATAAAGAGAGAGAGAACGAGAGAGAGAGAGAGAGGGAGAGAGAGAGCACCTGTATACCCCCCCTTGTCTTGTTCGTCTCTTATACCCCCCGTTGCCCGGGGGCAGGGTTTTCTCAGGCCATGTAGCACACTCACTCGCCACCCTCCAGCCACTAGCCTAGCAACAGCTCTGTCCATCACGAAGCGTTTGCTCTGGCTCGCCCCCAGCCACCCGTTGCCAACCATCGCTGGCTGCGGATATGGCCTTGAGGTTGCCTCCGAGCCTTGCAGGTGCAAGCTTGTTTTTCTTGCCCTGGTCCCTTTATCTCCTGTTGTTGAGTCTGTTTGGCTTTGAGCCGTTGGGTACGGTTTGTGTGCACATACTCCCTGTCTCAGCGCTTTCCCACGCTCCCCACGGAGGATAAGTATGTTCACTTACTTACCTTGTTCCTATCCCAGTTTCCATGGCCTGGTACATCCCCCAGCCCCTTGCTATACAAGCCTTTTGAGGTGGGGCTCCGTGCAGAAACCAGCCCTGGCTAGGTTGTCCACTAGTGGACAGTGGAGTTTTCAGCTGGCTCTACCTTCAACTACTTTGTGGGGATGCCTGTCTAATATCCAACAGAGGCCCTAGTGTCCCTGACGCCATAGGAGGGTGGAAGGATTGGATGTTGTAAGCCTTAAGGGATAGTCATATAATAATAATGATGATAATAATAATGGCATTTATTAAGCACTTACTATGTGCAAAGCACTGTTCTAAGCACTGGAGAGGTTACAAGTTGATCGGGTTGCCCCACGGGGGACTCATAGTCTTAACCCCCATTTTACAGATGAGGTAACTGAGGCACAGAGAAGTTACATGACTTGCCCAAAATCACACGGCTGACAATTGGCAGAGCAGGGATTTGAACCCATGACCTCTGACTCTAAAGCCCATGCTCTTTTCCACTGAGCCAGGCTGCTTCTCTATGTGTGTGCTGTGGGCAATATCAGGCAAAAATGAATTCCTGAGGCTCAGCCGGGGGTTTCCCTTGACATGCGTGGCTTAGTGGAAAGAGCAGGGGCTTGGGAGTCAGAGGTAATGAGTTCTAATAGCGGCTCCGCCACTCCTCAGCTTTTTGAATCTGGGCAAGTCACTTCATTTCTCTGTACCTCAGCTATCTCACCTGTAAAATGGGGATTAATCATTATTATTATTATTATTGTATTTGTTAAGCGCTTAACTATGTGCCAGGGACTGTACTAAGTGCTGGAGTGGATGTAAACAAATCGGGGTGGACATAGTCCCTGTCCCATGTGGTGCTCACAGTCTCAATCCCCATTTTACAGATGAGGTAACTGAGGCCCAGAGAAGTGAAGTGACTTGCCCAAGGTCACACAGCAGACAATTGTGAACCCCATGAGGAAAACCCAATAACCTTGTGTCTACCCCAGCACTTAGAACAGGGTTTGGCACATAGTAGGCGCTTAACAAATACCATTCATCATCATCATCATCATCATCATCTGTTTTGCCACATCAGAATAGCATCAGCCACTATGGCTTTCAGTGCTCATAGGGCACAGCCTACCCTCAACGTCCCTCTGGCCAATGACAGGAAGAGAAGGCCACTAACGGCTGAGACCCCTCTACCAGCATGATGATTATTCTATAGCTGAAGGCGCCCAAGCAAGCCACAGTTAGGTGTGGACTTCACACATTGTTTGTCTCCCATTTGTCCATTTGCAAGACTTTAAGCCTTCATCTCGTATCCTCCACATGACCTTGGGTGAGTAACTTGAGAGCTGTGCAAGAACCGTCAAATTAGGGCTATCCAGTCCATTCCCCCTGCCTCTATGACCTTGCCAATAAAAGTCAATGGCTCTTCCCCTTCTAATAACCAATACTTTGTATATTAGTTATGAGATCCTTAATTAACAACAGGGTAAAGGCCAGATTGGGTTTTGAATGAAAAATTCTCACAGACACTTTACAGGATGCTGCACCTTTTCCTCACTCCTGGCTTGTTGCAACCACTGCCCAGCAGACAGAAGGGCCTTTGGTGGGCCATCACCAATACAAGGCACGTAGACATGGAATATAGTAGGCTTGCAGTAAGCAGAGATGGTATTACATGTGCACTTTGCCCAAATACATAGAGCTCACTCCAACTAAAAACATTTTTCTGGGGGACAGGTCCAGATAAAGACCCCCATGCTCCCAGGGGTATTCAATTTGGGGGCTCCCACAGTGCCTGTGACATCATTATACAACGCTACACTGACCAAGCGTCTCCTCCCCCTCTATCATGAATCCAGAGTCAGAGTTCTACCCTCCCTCCTTCTGCCCTTGCTCCCTTTCATCTCTGTCAGGCTCCTGCCCTTCCCAGGAAATGGTTGGTGATTGTCCAGACATCAGGTCTAGGGAATGGGTGGGGATGTCCAGGCCTCAGAGCCATGGAACAGGTTGGGCATCAGAAAGCAGCCAAATCTAATTTGCTTCCCCTTTCTCCTCAGTCACCTGAGAGTCACTTTCTTACCCCTAAATGGAGAGACCTTCTCCCACCTTCCTGCCCCGCTGGCCCATGGAGTGAAGTGAAGCTGGCTCCTTCAATACATCTGATTAGGCCTCATATATTACGGGGAAACTGGGGCCAAGTAGCATTTTGTCACTGCTGTCTGGCTGGAAGGTCTGCAAGGGAAAGAGGAGATGGGAGGACCCTGCTTAGCAGAGGGGAAAGGGGAAGGCTTGAGCACCATCTGTCCCTGGTGAATTTCACTTTGACCTAAACTCAGCTCTGTATCTTTGACTCTCTCACTAAACATGTTTTCCCTGTGATAGGGCATCTCCTTACCATCAGCTTTAAAGCACTCAATCACCTTGTCCCCTCCTACCTCACCTTTCTATTTTCTCCTACAATTCAGCCCGCACGCTTTGCTTCTGCAATGCCAACTTTCTCACTGTACTCTTATCTTGTCTCTCTCCCTACCAACCTCTTGCCCACATCCTGCCTCTGGTTTGGAATGACCTCCCGGTTCATATCTGACAAAGACTCTCCCCACCTTCAATGTCTTATCGAAGGCATTTCTCCTCCAAGAGGCCTTCCCTGATGAAACCTTCCTTACCTCTTCCCACTCCTTTCTGTGCTGCCTTGACTTGCTCCCTTTATTCATCCCCCATCCAAGTCCCACTGCACTTATGTACATATCTGTAATTTTATTTTTTATATTAAAGTCTATTTCCCCCTCTAGACTTTAAGCTCCTTGTGGGCAGGGAATGTGTCTGTTATATTGTTGTGTTGTACTCTATCAAGCACATAGTACAGTGCTCTGCACACACTAAGCACTCAAATACGATTGACTGGCTGAATGACTAACTCTAAGTTGGCCATGGAGCAGAGACAGAAGAGAAAGAATTAGTGGGAGAGTGAGTCTGAAAGAGAGAGGGAGAGGAAGAGAGAGAGAAAGAAAGAGAAAGAAAGAGAGAAAGAGCGAATGAGCATGTGAATATAAGAATGAAATAAGGAAACTCTGGAGGTGATCTGCAGGAGCACAAGTCAATGCCTACTCCTGCTTACCACCCGTACAATCTGAAAAAAAGCATGTGCTCCCTGAAACTCTCCATGATGCCCTCCAGCAGATTTCACCCGGACCAGTTTAGGAGGGGAGGTAGAGTGGTTCACAACAACCATATCTGACCTGTTGGCTCTGGAAGGCATCCAGGCTCCTCTCACAGCATGCCCATCCTAACAGGTGGGCTGGCAGTGGCAGGAGAGTCAGAATCATGCCAGAACAAGATCGGATTGCCACGTAGTACCTAGGCTCCAGGTATGGCCTCTCCCTACGCCCCCTCATCAGCCAACCTAGTCTTTCCAGGCCAGAGAACTGCAGAAGAAACTAAAGATGCGGAAAGTAAAGATGGCTGCAGCAGGTAGTGTCTGAGGGGATGTAGGTGTCCAAGGTGGGGAGGTGATGTCGGGCAATGAGGACTTCTGGTTAGCTTCATCTCCTCCTCATCCCCTCTAATGTTGTGCATGTGTCAAAGTCATCTTGAGAAGGTCCTGTTTGGATGCCAACTTAGTAGTGTCCTAAGCAGTAGCCATGTTGGTATGATTAAGATTACTACCGAAAGAGGGAATGGCTCAGGTTGCATATCTCTGGAAGGTGATTTTGAGCTGTCTCCCTCTCCCTCCTTTATGCCACTTATTCCAGGACTGCAGCTCCTAAAGTACCTCAATTAATCTGCCCAGCTAGGGACCCTTGAGTTGGTAACTTTTGGCAGACGGTGTGGGGAAGGGAGGGAGAATTCCTTTAATTTTCAGTATCTGGCTCTCTCTACCTTGATTGCTGCCACATCTCAGAAATTGTGCCTATGTTCAGAGGGACCAGGAAGATAAATGTGACAGCTCTAAAGAAAAGCAGAATGATCAGGGTCTCCCTACAGAAACACTAGTTCCTAGCTGATTCCTGCCAAATACTCCGTACAATGTCATTGTATTACACTGGGTGAAAAGCCTAACACATGCAAAGCATTGCATCTGATTGTCCTGTCCTAATGCCAGTCTTTATGACTACATAAGTGTTTCTGTGCAGCTTTTGATGAGAGATGTAATCACCATCTCAAACTGGATACAGGCAACGGGACATCAGGATTTCTTGGTGCTCTTCCATTGTTCTGACCAGAAAAGGGTAAGGAAGATTCTCATTATGACTCCCCACAGATGGATCCCCTTTCACCATCAGAAGCATCATCTTTAAACCAAAGAACAACTCCACGGGAAAGAGACCCTTTTGGAAGGGTATGAGGTTTGTCCAGGCCCTAGGAGTGGGACTAGGAGAGTGGCTGGTGCCATCTAGGGCAAGGGCCAGGTACAGCCTCCAGGACAGCCCTAAGTGTTGAACTCTGTCCTCGTCGACCCATCCTTTCCCTGGTCACCTTGAGTACTGTATTAGCCTCCTTGTTGACGTCCCTACCTTCAGTCTCTCCCCACTTCAGTCCGTAATAGTTCACTCTGCTGCCCGGATGACTTTTCTACAACAGCGTTCAGTCCATGTGTCCTGACTCCTCCAGAACCTTCAGTGAATGCCCACCTGTCTTCGCATCAAACAGAAACGCCTCCCCATTGGCGTTTCCCCAAGCACTCAGTCACCTTGCCCCCTCCTACCTCAGCTTGATACTCTCCTACTACAATTCAGCCTGTACTCTTTTATATTGTTGCAAACCTCTCGCCCACATCCTGCCTCTGGCCTGGAATGCCCTCCCTCTTCATATCTGAAAGACAACTACTCTCTCCACGTTCAAAGCCTTAATGAAGATACATCTCCTACAAGAGGCCTTCCTTGACCTTCTTTTTTTCTTCTCCTACTTTCTTCTACATCACAACATCAGAACGGTGGCCACATTAATTTTCCTTCCACACTTGGTCCAAGCCTGGGAAGATTTATGCTGAAAGCCTGCTGTCCCCTTATCATAGGAGATGGATGCAAAATCAATAGCTGCCTACTCTCCGCAGCAGTACCTACGTCTGCTCAGAATTTTCCTCAGAAGCGGGTCATAGCCTCCCCAACTCTCCTGTCACCAGCCAGAGGCATCCTCTGAATGATTAATTGTAATTCAGTCATGCAAAGCAACTCAATTCTGATGGTTGGGCTATAGCAGCAGCCAGGTTCAGGTTTAAAGAATATTTTCAGAGCCAGATTAATGGCTCATGGTTGCTTTATGAGGACCTAACTAGACTTCAGCTGGTTTAGAGTACACAATTGACTAGCTGTGGCAGCAAATCAGGAGCCCAGAGCCCAGGAGTATACTGTAGTCTGGAAGGAACCAAATTCTGCAAGCCCAAGGGAAAAGAACATTATTTTCTAGGTGCAGGGGGGCGGAGGGAGAGTGTGCTAGCATGCAATACAGGGAGGAAAACAGGACAAGGAGGACTTGCCCGAGGGCTGGCCAAGATCTGAAGACAAAAATGATCACAGGATACTTTTTCAAAGAGTTTATTTTAGCAGTAACAGTTTGGTCAGACACTGGCTTGAAAGAGGCAGTTTCATGATTCTGAAAAACACTTTACAAAAGTACTGCAGCACAAGATTCCCTCTGTAAACTAGGCTTTGCCGTAAACTTCCCTAGAGTTATGTGTTCGTAAGACTTCAAACCTATTCTTTCTACCTATCCAGGATGGTCTTGTGCTCTTGAAAAACTGCAGAAGGCACTTGAAAGCTGTTTTAGGACTTGGTCAAATTCTTTTGCTTGCTGGTAAGGTGTTGCTGCACTGGGCATCGGTGCAGATATCACTATAGATCATCATGGTGTTGGGATGTTTCGTTGATGACCTGTGAATAACAAGTTGAGGAGAAGGACCACGTAATGCGTGAACAGCTGTCTGATGGCAGAGGTATGAGATTTAGAAACCTAATCAGATAACTCATGCATGTTAACCTGGTGCTACCTGCAGAACCTCATTTTCCTTTGGAGAAGCTTGGTTTCTCCGTTCTGACAGCTTTATTTCCCAGAACGATGGGTGCAGGGCTTAGGGACAGTCAGAGCTGCTGCCCCCAAGACATTGAAAATGACAGTGGTTCCAAGTGGATCCTTCAGGCAGTAGGATCTGACAAACGCTAATTCACATTTCAGAAGCATATTCAGTGCAGGAGAGGCCAAAAGGCATCTGGAATCCAGCCCGAAGCTAGAGGCTAACCAGGGGAGCCAACTCATGAACACCCAACAATGCTGTGGTCTTCCTACCTCCTAGGGAAGGTGTTTGGATGACTCCCTATTACCTTTTGCTGTCTGGGCATAGATTAATTGGGACTTCATGCTCCAGGGACACTGAGATGCAAAGGCTGGCTGCCCATATAGGGCACTGGCCCTGTAGAGTGGGGCTCAGTAGGGTATATCCTGGGGGTCCAGCAGTGAGGTGAAGTGAATTGTCTTTAGGGTCAGGCCAGGGTCAACTGGCTGAACTTACAGAGAGTCAAAATGCTTGTATGTGTGTGGGTACTGGGGACAGGGAGAAGAGATGGGCCAGGGTAAGGAAGATGTCCCTCTGACCTTGTATGCCCTTCCCAGCTAGCCCTGGGAACGGATCTCATGAGACTCCTTTCCCAACACCCCTGGCTGGGTGTGGGGCATATTGACAGTGGCGCATAGGTCTTTCATTTCTTTCTGCAGAACCCTCCTCTTCTCCCCTACTCCAGCCCCTTGATTTAAGAAATTCACGTACCTACCTGTCCATCCCTAGTTTCAACAGTCTTGAGAAGGAGTGTTCTCTTGGGATGGGTGTCCACTAGAGGGTGGGAGTCAATGTTGGTTTCTGAAAGATGAGAATAACAATTTGTCCAAATGAGAGTTTAATGGTCCCTGAATATCACCCAAGAGTTCTCTACAAAGGATTAAGAGTCTTGTGTTTATTCCTGTTGAGAATTTCTCTCTTTCACCTGGCACCATCTCAGTGCCTTGGGAGGTTTAAAGAGTTGCCAATATTGGTTTCGTGATCAGCAATCCATGTACACAGGCTGTGTGAACTATTGATTACAAAAGTGAATAGCTATTCACAAAATAGGGATTTTGGGGCAGTAATGAAAAAGTTAAAAAAAAGTTTAATCAACTTTGTTGCCCACAAAAATGAACAGTTACGAGCCTAGGGGTAGTCAATGATCACGATCAAGTCAACGAGAACATTGGTATTTAGCAGTACAAACTATTCAGGAGTTGCGGGGTAGATTTAGTCAGGGTACATCTTGATTCTGACTAGTTCCTTTTGTCCTAATCAATCATGTGACCGGCTACTTAGGTGAAAAAAGTCTAAATTTCAGGGGGGTCACATTCTATTATTATCATGTTATTTGTTAAGTGCTTACTATGTGTCAGGGAATGTATTAAGAACTGGGAGGATAGAAGCAAGTCCAGTTGTCCCTTGTGGGGCCCACAGTCTCTATCCCCATGTTACAGATGAGGTAATAAAGGCACAGGGAAGAGAAGTGACTTGTCCAAGGTCACACAGACGATACGTGGCAGAGCTGGGATTAGAACCCATGGCCTTATGACTCTCAGGCCCATGGGCTATGCACTACACCATGTGGGCCACAGTCACCCTATGCATGGTGTGACCGCCACCCCTGCTTTAGTAGCAACTGTGTGAGTGATGAGATTTCTCTAGTTTGACCCAGTAGAGGCATAATCACCTTGCCTGCCAGATTTGAGGGAGGGTTGGTTGCTGCAGTTTGGATGAAAGAGACGAACTCACCCTCTCTCTGCCACCCCTACCCCCACTGCTGGGGCTTCCCCTAAATCCACTGCAGCTTCAACTAGAGACAACCCCCCATTATTACAAGGGAGTTCCAGCTTCCCCAAACACAGGTCTTGGCACTTAGGAGTGTCTAGGGCTTTTTCTGATCAGAAGGAAACTTCTGTGCTTCCCATAAGGAAGCTACCAAACCCGGGAAATGAAATGGCAGTGCTCACCTCTCAGGTTCAAGGAAGAAAAGCTTGGAACTGGCAGGGTAATCCTGTAAAAAGACAGATCACGTTAAGTTGTTACCAGGCAACCCTAAGAATAGATGGTCACCTCCCAGGTTCCCACTCCTCTCCCCTACTTCCCTGCTCTCCTCCCCCTCCAGTAATTTGCGGTAGGTGGCTATCTCAATATCCAGTACCATCTTGACATTCAGCAGGTCCTGGTATTCACGCAGGTGGTGAGCCATCTCTTCCTTCATGTTCTGGATTTCATCCTGAAGGCGGCCAATAGTGTCTTGGTAGTTAGCAGCTTCAACCGAAACGTTTTCCTCCATCTCACGCATCTGGTGCTCCAGAGATTTGTTCTGCAAGAGCAGGAGCTTGGTTATGACCTCATCAAAGACCTGGTGCCCCAAGCGATGCTGCCCAACCCAGTTTGACCCTATTCTGTGGTCCATGGAGAGGCAGAGGTTTCTCAGCATGAACATGGTACCAGATAATAAGAATAATGCCATTTATTAAGCACCTACTATGTGCAAAGCACTGTTCTAAGCGCTGTGGAGGTTACAAGGTGATCAGGTTGTCCCACAGGGAGTTCACAGCCTTAATCCCCATTTTACAGATGAGGTAACTGAGGCACCAGAAGTTAAGTGACTTGGCCAAAGTTACACAGCTGACAGTTGGTGAAGTCGGGATTTGAACCCATGACCTTTGACTCCAAAGCCCACGCTCTTTCCAGTGAGACACGCTGCTTCTCTAAAGTGTATGTCCAAACGCTTGCAGAAGCATTCTTAAGCCACCTGCCAATTGACTATTCCAAGTAATCGTGGACAGAAGAATGAATCATTGTGTTCCAAGTTGACCGTCAGTCAAGCAGAAATAATCAAAGACATGGGGCCCAGAGGTGTGGTTCAGGAATTACTTGGTCTTTCATGCTATCCTAACACTTGGTTAAAAACCTAAACCTCTTTTGTTTCAAACTTGGCTTTAATCACTAGCTTTGATTGCCGATTCCTTCTACATTGGTTAGAAACACATTTGGGATTATAGGAATATATGTTCATGGGTCAAATGGTTTAAATAGTCCTGTTTAAAATGTCCGTTGGGTGTCCTCATATAAGGGGTGGGATGCCAATTTAGGAGGCTAGGATATTAGAGCAAAGCCCATTGTTGGTGTAAGTTAGTCATCACCAAGCAAAGGGGAGAATTTCCTGCAATGCCAACTTCAGCCAACACAGTGGACCTGCAGTATTTCATCCCCCACACCCACACCCTCCAGCGTGTACTCACGGTCCCTTTCAGTGCATCCACTTCACAAGTGAGAGACTGGACCTACCAGCGATACTCATTTGATTCCTGCTTGGCCTGGCGCAGGGCATCACTGTTCCTACTAGCAGCTTCAGAGAGGTCAGCAAACTGTTGAGAAAACATTCACAGTGGACATCTCAACCCCAGGGTGGATCGCAGCCCCTTGGTCCCAAGAGGACAGAGCACCAATCAGCTGTCAACTGGAAAGCTGGATCACCAATGAATTCCCTATTCCACTCTCCTCCAGTCACCAGCGTCACCTCCCGTAGCATACAGCGTGGTCCTGAGAAACCCATCTAGGGAAATAGGTGAGTCCTGTGCATGCCACGGATACTTCCAGAGGGAGCTCCTACCCCCTGACTGCCGGTTCGATGAAGTGAGTGTATGCATGCATGCACCGTACCCCCAATCCCTGCACCCCCTCTCCAGGCAGGTGACCTGTGCCAACTGCTTGGTTTAATCCCCAGAGAGCTGGTTTAGGGACTAGGTTTAGGGTACTGCCCTCAGGGAACACCTTCCCCTAGAGTCACACCTCGGATTTGTGCCATTCTTCAGCTTCATGGACGTTCTTTGCAGCCACATTTTGGTACCGCTGGCGAACATCACGCAGGGCAGCAGTGTGATCGGGCATAGCCACATCCACATCGATTTGGATGTGCTGTTCCTGAATCTGGGCCTGCAGCTCCTGGATTTCCTGGTGAAGAATAAGCAGAGAATATCAGGTTCCTGCTGGCTTCCCTGATTAGATCAGCTTAATTTACATTCCCCGATTAAGAGGAAGCCCATTACCTCGTCGTGAAGTTTCTTCAAGAAGACTATCTTCGTGGAAGGATTTGACTTTCCGCTTGAGATCAAGGCGTGCCAATGAAGCATTGTCAACGTCCTAATTGAAATGAGATCGAAATTACTTATTCTAACCAAATCAACCATTCATTGACTCACATTTGCTTTTTAGAAAACATTTGTTGAAAATAAGCAGAGTCTACCATGCAAAGCATCTGGAAAGAGTTGAGCTGAGCTTTCAAGTCTGAGGTTTGGAATTTGGCCAGATCAATCTGGTTCTCAATTTGGAAATGCCGAGGTGAGAGGCCGTCGTTCTTTGGTAATTAGTCATGTGGGTAGGCCCGGTATCGTGAGAGTCCAAATGGGGACTTCTTTATTGAGACAGATCCTGGGTGGATCTTGTCGGCCCTGGTCACCAACAGGCAGGCAGGTTAGAAAAGCATAGCTCTGGCTCTGATTCTGGCTTCAGAAAGTGAAAAACAGATGTGTCAATCTATCAGTTCAACTTGCTTTTCCCCTTCTTCCACAGGACATCACAGCTTGGAGAAAAGGGAGACCGTGTGGCCTATTGGAACAAGCACAGGGCTGGGAAACAGGAAACTTGGGGTCAGATCCTGGTTCTGCTACTTGTCTGCTGGGTGACCTTGACCAAGACCACTTCTCTGGGCCTGTTTCCTGTAAAAGGGGAATTCAATTCTTGTTCTGCCTCCTTCATTGACTATGAGTTCTGTGGGAAAAAGGTACTCTTTCTATTCTGATTATTTTAACTCTGCCCCAGCGGCTAGCACATAGTGAGAACAACCACAGTGACTGCATATAGTATGGTACTCTGAATACAGCAGGCATTCAATGTGTACTACTGGATGAATGCATTAATTGCAATATAGTGCCTTCTTCCCGCAGATGTAATTTCTCTGACTGCTGCTCAAGCCTTCTCTCTGACTTCCCTGCCTTCAACCTTCAATCTTCTACCCAGATCATTTTCTTAAAAATATTATACTGGGCACATCTCCCCACTCATTAAAAAAACCCCATCTCAGTACAATACTCTGCACAAAGTAAGCTCTCAATAAATACTATTGAATGAATGAATGCATGAATGCCCCCTGCTTTCTACCCCTCTGCTTTCTGCTCCTTTGCTTCTCAGACCCTCTGCCCCTCAGCTCTCTTCCCCCTACCCTTCGTCTCTCCTTTCTCTTCCCCTCTGCTTTCTGCCGTCTGTCTCCACCTTTCTTGACTGTGAGCCTATTGTTGGGTACGGATTGTTGATGACGTTGTACTTTCCAAGCTCTTAGTACAGTGCTCTGCACACAGTAAGTGCTCAATAAATACTATTGAATGAATGAATGCCCCCTGCTTTCTACCCAGCTGCTTTCCGCTCCTTTGCTTCTCAACCCTCTGCTCCTCTGTCCTGCTGACCCTCAGCTCTCTTCCCCCTACACTTCAGCTCTCCTTTCTCTTCCCCTTTGTTTTCTGCTGTCTATCTCCCCCCTTCTAGACTGTGAGCCTGTTGTTGGGTACGGATTGTCTCTGTAGATGAATTGTACTTTCCGAGTGCTTAGTACAGTGCTCTGCACACAGTAAGCACTCAATAAAAACTATTGAATGAATGAATGCTCCCTTCCCCTCTTCCTTCCTTCCTTCCACCTTGCGATCAGCTCTCTTCCCCTCTGCTTTCGGCTCCCTGCCCCTTTGCTCTCGGCTCCCTGCCGCTTTGCCCTTCTGCACTCTTCCCTTCTGCATTCTGCCCCACTCCTCTCTACCCCTTGGTATTTTCCTTCCTGGTCTCTTCCCCCCTTGTCTCTGTCCCCAGAGTATCTGCCCCCCGAAACTCTAAAAGCCAGCTCTCTTCCCCCCGGTTCTATGTTTTCTGACCCGAGCTCTCTGTGGAATGTAGCCAGGTTCCCCAAGCCCATGTTCTCTAGGGAATGAATGTTCTGCCGTCACGACGTGCCCGGCTCCGGGGCCTGGGCCAGTCGCCTGCCCCGCGGTGGGTGGGGGGAAGAGAGACGGGGGACGAACCGCTCCCCCACTCCCCGGAGCGGCTCTCAGCACGGTAGTCCTGCCCCCTGCCAGTTTTGGGGTGCCCCCCCCGTTTTGGGGTACCCCCGCCCCCGGGAGGTATTTAACCGCCCCGAAGAGTTTGGGAGGGGTCTCCCTATATTTCGGGGGCTCTGCACACAGTAAGCAGATGTAGCGCGTCTACAGGTTAAACGTTAAACGCTCCAAAGGAAGAGCCTTGGAACCCTTCCGAGACTTAATATTATTCATTCATTCGATCGTATTTATTGAGTGCTTCCTGTGTGCAGAGCACTGCACTAAGCACCTGGGAAGGACAAGTAGCCTAGTCTCGCTTTGACTAATTCATCAGTCTGCTTGTTCATTCATTTATTCATTCATTCATTCATTCAATCGTGTTTATTGAGCACTTACTGTGTGCAGAGCACTGTACTAAGCGCCTGGGAAGGACAAGTAGCCTAGTCTCGCTTTGACTAATTCACCAGTCTGCTTGTTGATTCATGTATTCATTCATTCATTCATTCAATCGTCTTTATTGAGGGCTTACTGTGTGCAGAGCACTGTACTAAGTGCCTGGGAAGGACAAGTAGCCTAGCCTCGCTTTGACTAATTCATCAGTATGCTTTTTCATTCATTTATTCATTCATTCATTCATTCATTCAATCGTCTTTATTGAGCACTTACTGTGTGCAGAGCACTGTACTCAGCGCCTCGGAAGGACAAGTAGCCTATTCTCGCTTTGACTAATTCATCAGTCTGCTTGTTCGTTCATTCATTCATTCATTCATTCATTCAATCGTATTTATTGAGTGCTTACTGTGTGCAGAGCACTGTACTAAGCACCTGGGAAAACAAGTAGCCTAGTCTCGGTTTGACTAATTCATCAATCTGCTTGTTCGTTCATTTATTCATTCATTCATTCAATCGTATTTACTGAGTGCTTACTGTGTGCAGAGCACTGTACTAAGCACCTGGGAAGGACACGTAGCCTAGTCTCACTTTGACTAATTCATCAGTCTGCTTGTTCATTCATTCATTCATTCATTCATTCAATTTTATTTATTGAGCGCTTACTGTGTGCAGAGCACTGTACTAAGTGCCTGGGAAGGACTAGTAGCCTAGTCTCACTTTGACTTATTCATCAGTCTGCTTGTTCATTCATTTATTCATTCATTCATTCATTCATTCAATCGTATTTATTGAGTGCTTACTGTGTGCAGAGAACTGTACTAAGCACCTGGGAAGGACAAGCAGCCTAGTCTCACTTTGACTAATTCATCAGTCTGCTTGTTCGTTCATTCATTCATTCATTCATTCATTCAATCGTATTTATTGAGTGCTTACTGTGTGCAGAGCACTGTACTAAGCACCTGGGAAAACAAGTAGCCTAGTCTCGGTTTGACTAATTCATCAATCTGCTTGTTCGTTCATTTATTCATTCATTCATTCAATCGTATTTACTGAGTGCTTACTGTGTGCAGAGCACTGTACTAAGCACCTGGGAAGGACACGTAGCCTAGTCTCACTTTGACTAATTCATCAGTCTGCTTGTTCATTCATTCATTCATTCATTCAATTTTATTTATCGAGCGCTTACTGTGTGCAGAGCACTGTACTAAGTGCCTGGGAAGGACTAGTAGCCTAGTCTCACTTTGACTTATTCATCAGTCTGCTTGTTCATTCATTTATTCATTCATTCATTCATTCATTCAATCGTATTTATTGAGTGCTTACTGTGTGCAGAGAACTGTACTAAGCACCTGGGAAGGACAAGCAGCCTAGTCTCACTTTGACTAATTCATCAGTCTGCTTGTTCATTCATTTATTCATTCATTCATTCAGTTAGTCGTATTTATTGAGTGCTTACTTTGTGCAGAGCACTGTACTAAGTGCCTGGGAAGGACACGTAGCCTAGTCTCGCTTTGACTAATTCATCAGTCTGCTTGTTCATTCATTCATTCAATTGTATTTATTGAGCACTTACTGTGTGCAGAGCACTGTACTAAGCGCCTGGGAAGGACAAGTAGCCTACTCTCGCTTTGACTAATTCATCAGTGTGCTTGTTTATTCATTTATTTATTCATTCATTCATTCATTCAATTGTATTTATTGAGTGCTTACTGTGTGCAGAGAACTGTACTAAGCGCCTGGGAAGGACAAGTAGCCTAGTCTCGCTTTGACTAATTCATCAGTCTACTTGTTCATTCATTCATTCAATTGTATTTTTTGAGCGCTTACTGTGTGCAGAGCACTGTACTAAGTGCCTGGGAAGGTGAATTAGCCTACTCTCGCTTTGACTAATTCATCAGTGTGCTTGTTTATTCATTTATTTATTCATTCATTCATTCATTCAATTGTATTTATTGAGTGCTTACTTTGTGCAGAGCACTGTACTAAGTGCCTGGGAAGGACATGTAGCCTAGTCTCACTTTGACTAATTCATCAGTCTGCTTGTTCATTCATTCATTCAATTGTATTTTTTGAGCGCTTACTGTGTGCAGAGCACTGTACTAAGCGCCTGGGAAGGACAAGTAGCCTAGTCTCGCTTTGACTAATTCATCAGTCTGCTTGTTTATTCATTTATTTATTCATTCATTCATTCATTCAATTGTATTTATTGAGCGCTTACTGTGTGCAGAGCACTGTACTAAGCGCCTGGGAAGAACAAGTAGCCTAGTCTCGCTTTGACTAACTCATCAGTCTGCTTGTTCATTCATTTATTCCTTCATTCTTTCAGTCAATGAATTGACTGAATGAATGAATGAATTCAATCGTATTAATTGAGCGCTCACTGTGTGCAGAGCACTTTACTAAGCGCCTGGGAAGGACAAGTAGCCTAGTCTCGCTTTGACTAATACATCAGTCAACCTTCTGCATCACCCTTGCACTTTATAATACGATTAGATTTGCACCCTTTCTTTATTCAGCGTGGCTCAGTGGAAAGAGCCCGGGCTTTGGAGTCAGAGGTCACAGGGTTCAAATCCCGGCTCCGCCGATTAGTAGTCTATTGATTTTATTTTGTTAATATGCTTTGTTCTGGTGTCTGTCTGCCCCTTCTAGACTGTGAGCCCGCTGTCGGGTAGGGACCGTCTCTATATGTTGCTGACTTGGACTTCCCAAGCGCTTAGTACAGTGCTCTGCATACAGTAAGCACTCAATAAAGACGACTGAATGAATGAATGAATAAATGAATGAACAAGCAGACTGATGAATTAGTCAAAGCGAGACTAGGCTACTTGTCCTTCCCAGGCACTTAGTACAGTGCTCTGCACACAGTAAGCACTCAATAAATACGAATGAATGAATGAATGAATAAATAAATGAATAAACAAGCAGACTGATGAATTAGACAAAGCGAGACTAGGCTAATTCACCTTCCCAGGCACTTAGTACAGTGCTCTGCACACAGTAAGCGCTCAAAAAATACAATTGAATGAATGAATGAACAAGCAGACTGATGAATTAGTCAAAGCGAGACTAGGCTACTTGTCCTTCCCAGGCGCTTAGTACAGTGCTCTGCACAAAGTAAGCACTCAATAAATACGACTAACTGAATGAATGAATGAATAAATGAATGAACAAGCAGACTAATGAATTAGTCAAAGCGAGACTAGGCTACTTGTCTTTCCCAGGCGCTTAGTACAGTGCTCTGCACACAGTAAGCGCTCAATAAATACGATTGAGTGAATAAATGAATGAATGAATAAATAAATGAATGAACAAGCAGACTGATGAATTAGTCAAAGCGAGACTAGGCTACTTGCCCTTCCCAGGCGCTTAGTACAGTGCTCTGCACACAGTAAGCGCTCAATACATTGCCAAGATCCGCCCTTTCCTCTCCATCCACACTGCCACCCTTCTCATTCAAGCTCTCACCCTATCCCGTCTGGACTACTGCATCAGCCTTCTCTCTGATCTCCCATCCTCGTGTCTCTCCCCACTTCAATCCATACTTCATGCCGCTGCCCGGATTGTCTTTGTCCAGAAACGCTCTGGGCATGTTACTTCCCTCCTCAAAAATCTCCAGTGGCTTCCAATCAATCTGCACATCAAGCAGAAACTCCTCATCCTGGGCTTCAAGGCTCTCCATCACCTCGCCCCCTCCTACCTCACCTCCCTTCTCTCCTTCTACAGCCCACCCCACTCCCTCCGCTCCTCTGTCACTAATCTCCTCACCATACCTCGTTCTCGCCTGTCCTGCCATCGACCCCCGGCCCACGTCATCCCCCGGGCCTGGAATGCCCTCCCTCTTCCCATCCGCCAAGCTAGCTCTCTTCCTCCCTTCAAGGCCCTACTGAGAGCTCACCTACTCCAGGAGGCCTTCCCAAACTGAGCCCCTTCCTTCCTCTCCCCTTCGTGCCCCTCTCCATCCCCCCCATCTTACCTCCTTCCCTTCCCCACAGCACCTGCAAATATGTATATATGTTTGTACATATTTGTTACTCTATTTATTTATTTATTTTACTTCTACATATCTATTCTATTTATTTTATTTTGTTAGTATGTTTGGTTTTGTTCTCTGTCTCCCCCTTTTAGACTGTGAGCCCACTGTTGGGTAGGGACTGTCTCTATATGTTGCCAACTTGTACTTCCCAAGCACTTAGTACAGTGCTTTGCACACAGTAAGCGCTCAATAAATACGATTGATGATGATGATAAATACAATTGAATGAATGAATAAATGAATGAACAAGCAGACTGATGAATTAGTCAAAGCAAGACTAGGCTACTTGTCGATTGAATGAATGAATGGTCAGCTGTGTGACTTTGGGCAAGTCACTTGACTTCTCTGGGCCTCGTTTCCCTCATCTGGAAAATGGGGGTGAAGACTGTGAGCCCCCTGTGGGACAACCCGATCACCTTGTAACCTCCCAGTGCTTAGAACAGTGCTTTGCACATAGTAAGCACTTAATAAATGCCATTATTATTATTCGCCTCCCCCTCAGCCCCACAGCTCTTATATACATTTCTGCAATTTATTTATTTATAAATATATTATAAATATATATTATATATTTATAAATTGTCCTCCCCCCAACCCCCGTAGACTCACTGTGGGCAGAGAATTTATCTACCAACTCTTGTTACACTGTCTTCTATATGTGCTTAATTCATTCATTCTTTCGATCGTATTTATTGAGTGCTTACTGTATGTGTTTAATTCATTCATTCGATTGTATTCATCGAGTGCTTACTGAGTTTAATTAATTAATTCGTTCTATCGTATTTACTGAGCGCTTACTTTGTTTAATTCATTCATTCAATCGATCGTATTTATTGAGCGCTTACTGTATGTGTTTAATTCATTCATTATATTGTATTTATCGAGCGCTTACTGAGTTTAATTCATTCATTCATTCAATCGTATTTACTGAGCGCTTACTGCATGTGCTTAATTCATTCATTCGATCGCATTTACCGAGCGCTTACTGTGTGTTTAATTCATTCATTCATTCGATTGCATTTATGGAGCGCTTACTGAGTTTAATTCATTCATTCATTCAATCGTATTTATTGAGCACTTACTGTGTGTTTAATTCATTCATTCGATCGTATTTATCAAGCGCTGAGTTTAATTCATTCATTCATTTCATATTTATTGAGCGCTTACTGTGTGTTTAATTCATTCATTCATTCGAGCGTATTTATTGAGCACTTACTGTGTGTTTAATTCATTCCTTCATTCGATCGTATTTATTGAGCGCTTACTGTGTGCTCAATTCATTCATTCATTCGATCGTATTGATTGAGCGCTTACTGTGTGTTTAATTCATTCATTCATTCGATCGTATTGATTGAGCGCTTACTGTGTGTTTAATTCATTCATTCATTCGAGCGTATTTATTGAGTGCTTACTGTGTGTTTAATTCATTCCTTCATTCGATCGTATTTATTGAGCGCTTACTGAGCTTAATTCATTCATTCATTCGATCGTATTGATTGAGTGCTTACTGAGTTTAATTCATTCACTCATTCAATCGTATTTATTGAGTGCGTACTGTGTGTTTAATTCATTCATTCGATCGTATTTATGGAGCACTTACTGTGTTTAATTCATTCATTCATTCGATTGAATTTATTGAGCGCTTACTGTGTTTAATTCATTCATTCATTTGATCATATTTATTGAGAGCTTACTGTGTTTAATTCATTTATTCATTCGATTGTATTGATTGAGCGGTTACTTTGTGTTTAATTCATTCATTTATTCAATCGTATTTATTGGGCACTTACTGTGTCTTTAATTCATTCATTCAATCGTATTTATTGAGCGCTTACTGTGTGTTTAATTCATTCATTCATTCGATCATATTTATCGAGCGCTTACTGAGTTTAATTCATTCATTCATTAGATCGTATTTATCGAGGGCTTACTGTGTGTTTAATTCATTCATTCATTCGATTGTATTTATTGAGTGCTTACTGTGTGTTTAATTCATTCATTCAATCATATTTATTGAGCGCTTAGTGAGTTTAATTCATTCATTCATTCTATCATATTTATTGAGCTCTTACTTTAATTCATTCATTCAATCATATTTATTGATCGCTTACTGTGTTTAATTCATTCATTCATTCGATGGTATTTATTGAGCACTTACTGTGTTTAATTAATTCATTCGATCGCATTTGAGCGCTGAGTTTAATTCATTCACTCATTTGATCATATTTATTGAGCACTTACTGTGTGTTTAATTCATTCATTCATTCGATCGTATTCATTGAGCGCTGTGTGTTTAATTCATTCATTCGATTGTATTGATTGAGCGCTGAGTTTAATTCATTCATTCATTTGATCATATTAATTGAGCGCTTACTGAGTTTAATTCATTCATTCATACTTATTGAGCACTTACTGTATTTAATTCATTCATTCATTCGATCGTATTCATTGAATGCTTACTGTGTGTTTAATTCATTCTTTCATTTGATTGTATTTATTGAGCATTTACTGTGTGTTTCATTCATTCATTCAATCGTATTCATTGAGTGCTTACTGTGTTTAATTCATTCATTCGATCGTACTGATTGAGTGCTTACTGAGTTTAATTCATTCATTCATTTGATTGTATTTATTGAGCACTTACTGTGTGTTTAATTCATTCATTCCTTCAATCGTATTTATTGGGCACTTACTGTGTGTTTAATTCATTCATTCATTTGATCGTATTAATTGAGCGCTTACTGAGTTTAATTCATTCATTCATTTGATTGTATTTATTGAGCACTTACTGTGTGTTTAATTCATTCATTCATTCGATCGTATTTATTGGGCGCTTACTGTGTGTTTAATTCATTTAATCATTCGATCGTATTCATTGAGCCCTTACTGTGTGTTTAATTCATTCATTCGATCATATTTATTGAGCCCTTATTGTGTTTAATTCATTCCTTCATTCAAGTGTATTTGAGCGCTTACTGTGTTTAATTCATTCATTCATTTGATCGTATTTATTGAGCGCTTACTGTGTATTTAATTCATTCACTCATTCGATCGTATTTATTGGGCGCTTACTGTCTGTTTAATTCATTAATTCATTCAATCATATTTATTGAGTGCTTACTGTGTTTAATTCATTCATTCGATCATATTGATTGAGCGCTTACTGAGTTTAATTCATTTATTCATTTGATCATATTAATTGAGCGCTTACTGAGTTTAATTCATTCATTCATATTTATTGAGTGCTTACTGTATTTAATTCATTCATTCAATCGTATTTATTGAGCGCTTACTGTGTGTTTAATTCATTCATTCATTTGATTGTATTTATTGAGCACTTACTGTGTGTTTAATTCATTCATTCATTTGATCGTATTTACTGTGTTTACTGTGTGTTTAATTCATTCATTCATTTGATTGCATTTATTGAGTACTTACTGTGTGTTTAATTCATTCATTCATTTGATCGTATTTACTGTGTTTACTGTGTGTTTAATTCATTCATTCGTTCGATCGTATTTATTGAGCGCTTACTGTGTTTAATTTGTTCATTCGATTGCATTTATTGAGCGCTTACTGTGTTTAATTAATTCATTCATTCACTCATTATTATTATCAACATAGTAGCAGTTTGGATGGTGACAAAAAAGGTTGGATTTCAGTGACGGATCCCGGCTCTGCTGCTTGTCACCTGTGTGACTTTGGGCAAGTCACTTCACTTCTCTGGTCCTCAGTTCCCTCATCTGGAAAATGGGGATGAAGACTGGGAGCCCCCAGTAGGATGCCCTGATCACCTTGTATCCCCTCAGAGCTAAGAACAGTGCTTGGCACCTAGTAAGCGCTTCACAAATACTATTATTATTATTGTTATCATTATTATTATTATTATTATTATTATTATTATTATGAAAACTGAAAGGATTTCGGGCCAAACTGAATACGTGGGATGACCTGATCACCTTGTATCCTCCCCGGCACTTAGAACAGTGCTTGACACCTAGTAAGCGCTTCACGAATACCATCATTATTATTATTATTATCATTATTATTAAAACTGAAAGGATTTAGGGCCAAACTGAATATGTGGGACGACCTGATCACCTTGTATCCCCCCAGCGCTTAGAACAGTGCTTGGCGCCTAGTAAGCACTTCACAAATATTATTATTATTATTATTATTATTATTATTATTATTAAAACTGAAAGGATTTAGGGCCAAACTGTATATATGGGAAGACCTGATCACCTTGTATCCCCCCCAGTGCTTAGAACAGTGCTTGGCACCTAGTAAGCACTTCATAAGTACCATTATTATTATTATTATTATTATTATTAAAACTGAAAGGATTTAGGGCCAAACTGAATACATAGGATGACCTGATCACCTTGTATCCCCCCCAGCGCTTAGAACAATGCTTGGCACCTAGTAAGTGCTTCATAAATACCATTATTATTATTATTATTATTATTAAAACTGAAAGGATTTAGGGCCAAACTGAATACGTGGGACGACCTGATCACCTTGTATCCCCCCCCCCCCCCCCCGCAGCGCTTAGAACGGTGCTTGGCACCTAGTAAGTGCTTCACAAATACCATCATCATCATTATTATTATTAAACCTGAAAGGATTTAGGGCCAAACTGAATATGTGGGACAACCTCATCACCTTGTATCCCGCCCCAGCGCTTAGAACGGTGCTTGGCACCTAGTAAGCACTTCACAAATACCATTATTATTATTATTAGTATTATTAAAACTGAAAGGATTTAGGGCCAAACTGAATACGCGGGACGACCTGATCACCTTGTATCCACCGCCCCCCAGCGCTTAGAACGGTGCTTGGCACCTAGTAAGTGCTTCACAAATACCATCATCATTATTATTAGTAGTATTAAAACTGAAAGGATTTAGGGCCAAACTGAATCCGTGAGTTGAACGAGGGAGGTGAGAGAGACGGGCAGTGACGACAGGAGAAAGAAATCCCTGGTAAAACCCAGATTCTGACCCAAAGAGCCCGAGTGCTTGCCCAGCGAGGTGAGGTTCCGATAGTTTTCCAGCATCGTGTCCCGACAGAGGTTGCGCTGGGTGAGGTCCAGAGGCCGCCACTCTTTGCGGGTGAAAGTCATTGCCATGTCCCCCAATGTCACCGTCCCCTGAAATGCCATGAGGTTCCCGGTCAGTTCACATCGCTCCCGTCCATCGCTCCGAGAACACGTCCACCACTCCGAGAACCCGTTCACCGCTCCGAGAACCCATTCACCACTCCGAGCACCCATCCACCGCTCTGAGAACCCGACCATCGCTCCGAGAACCCGACCACCGCTCTGAGAACCCGTCCACCACTCCGAGAACCCGTTCACCACTCCGAGAACCCGTCCACCACTCCAAGAACCCGTCCATCGCTCCGAGCACCCATCCATCGCTCCGACAACCCGTCCACCGCTCCGAGCACCCGTCCATTGCTCCGAGAACCCGTCCACTGCTCTGAGCACCTGTCCATCGCTCTGAGAACCCGTCCATCGCTCGGGCCTTCGGAGAAGGGGATACCTGGCTGCAGGTATTCCCAGAGGTCCTGGGAGGGAATAATGCTACTCCCAGGGGCCACACTGTGGAAAGGAGATGGGAGAGAAGGGTGGAAGGGCTGGAAGGTGCAGCAGAAGAGAAAAACAAAGATTGAGAAGCGACGGCAACATATTTACTACTCTATTTTATTTTGTTAATATGTTTTGTTTTGTCATCTGTCTCCCCTTTCTTGCCTGTGAGCCCGCTGTTGGGTAGGGACCATCCCTCTAGGTTGCCAACTTGCACTTCCCAAGCGCTTAGTACAGTGCTCTGCACACAGGAAGCGCTCAATAAATACGATTGAATGAATGAACGAATGAATAAATAAATAAATACAATTGAATGAATGAATGAATGAAATGGCATTTCTTCCAGGCAGGAAGACTGTGTCGGTTTCCTGGTGGAGAATTTTTTTCGGTTGTTATGGCATTTTGTTAATAATAATGATAATGATGGCATTTGTTAAGAGCTTACTAGGTGCCAAGCACTGTTCTAAGTGCTGGGGAGGTTACAAGGTGATCAGGTTGGCCCACGGGGGGCTCACAGTCTTCATTCCCATTTTAATAATAAGGATAATAATAATGATGATGGCATTTATTAAGCGCTTACTAGGTGCAAAGCACTGTTCTAACCGCTGGGGAGGTTACAAGGTGATCAGGTGGTTCCACGGGGGGCTCACAGTCTTCATCCCCATTTGACAGATGAAGTCACTGAGGCTCAGAGAAGCGAAGTGACTTACCCAAAGTCACACAGCAGACATGTGGCGGAGCCAGGATTCGAACCCCTGACTTCTGACTCCAAAGCCCGGGCTCTTTCCACTGAGCCACGCTGCTTTAATAATAATAATGATGACATCTGTTAAGCGCTTACTATGTGCCAAGCACTGTTCTAAGCACTGGGGAGATCACAAGGTGATCAGGTGGTTCCACAGGGGGCTCACAGTCTTCATCCCCATTTTACAGATAGAGTCACTGAGGCTCAGAGAAGTGAAGTTACTTGCCCAAAGTCACGCAGCAGACGTGGCGGAGCCAGAATTCGAACCCCTGACCTCTGACTCCAAAGCCCGGGCTCTTTCCACTGAGCCACGCTGCTTTAATAATAATAATGATGGCATTTGTTAAGCACTTACTATGTGCCAAGCACTGTTCTAAGCACTGGGGACGTTACAAGGTGATCCGGTTGTCCCCCGGGGGGCTCACAATCTTCATCCCCATTTTACAGATGAGGTAATAGTAATAATAATAATAATAATAATAAATAACATTTGTTAAGCGCTTACAAGCCCTGTTCTAAGCGCTGGGCAGGTTACAAGGCGATCAGGTTGTCCCCCAGGGGGCTCACAGTCTTCATCCCTATTTGACAGATGAGGTGATAATAATAATAATAATAATAATGATGGCACTTGTTAAGCACTTACTATGTGCCAAGCACTCTTCTAAGCGCTGGGGAGGTTACAAGGTGATCCGGTTGTCCCCCGGGGGGCTCACAGTCTTCATCCCCATTTTACAGATGAGTAATAATAATAATAATAATAATGACATTTGATAAGCGCTTTCTATGTGCCAAGCACTGTTCTAAGCGCTGGGGAGGTTCCAGGGTGATCAGGATATCCCCCGGGGGGCTCACAGTCTTCATCCCCAGATTTACAGATGAGGTGGTACTACTACTACTACTACTACTATTACTACTACTACTACTACTACTACTACTACTACTACTATTACTACTACTACTACTACTACTACTACTACTACTACTACTGATGGCATTTGTTAAGTGCTTACTACATGCCAAGCACTGTTCTAAGCGCTGGGGAGGTTACAGGGTGATCAGGTGTTCCCACTTACTATGTGTTAAGTGCTAATCATGTTGTCCTACATGGGTAAGCACTTACTACATGTTAAGCACTGAACTAAGAGCAAGGATGGATAAAAGCTTACCAGTTTGGATGCAATCCTTGTCCCACGGTCTAAACCGGAGGGAGGAGAACTGAACCCCCAATTTACAGATGAGATAACTGAGGCATGGAGAATCCTCGTCCCACGGTCTAAACCGGAGGGAGGAGAACTGAATCCCCAATTTACAGATGAGATAACCGAGGCACGGAGAATCCTCGTCCCACGGTCTAAACCGGAGGGGGGAGAACTGAATCCCCAATTTACAGATGAGATAATTGAGGCACGGAGAATCCTCACCCTACGGTGTAAACCGGAGGGGGGAGAACTGAATCCCCAATTTACCGATGAGATAACTGAGGCACAGAGAATCCTCATCCCACGGTCTAAACTGGGGGGAGGAGAACTGAATCCCCAATTTACAGATGAGATAACTGAGGCACGGAGAAAGAAGTAACCTGCCCAAGGTCTCCCCCTCCTAGACTGGGAGCCCGCTGTTGGGTAGGGACCGTCTCTGTATGTTGCAAACTTGGACTTCCCAAGCACTTAGTACAGTGCTCGGCACACAGGAAGCACTCAATAAATACGATTGAATCAATGAATGAACACAGCGGACTAGAGAAGCAGCAAGCGTGGCTCAGTGGAAAGAGCCCAAGCTTGGGAGTCGGAGGTCATGGGTTCAAATCCCGGCTCTGCCAATTGTCGGCTGGGTGACTTTGGGCAAGTCACTTCACTCCTCTGGGCCTCCGTCCCCTCATCTGGAAAATGGGGATGAAGACTGGGAGCCCCCCGTGGGACAACCAGATCACCTTGTAACCTCCCGATCGCTTACAGCAGTGCTTTGCACATAGTAAGTGCTTAATAAATGCCATTATTATTATTATTATTATTCTCTGGGCCTCAGTTCCCTCATCTGTCAAATGGGATGAAGACTGTGAGCCCCACGTGGGACAACTGGATCACCCTGTAACCTCCCCAGCGCTTAGAGCAGTGCTTGGCACATAGTAAGCACTTAATAAATGCCATTATTGTTATTCTTATTCTCTGGGCCTCAGTTCCCTCATCTGGAAAATGGGGATGAAGACTGTGAGCGCCCCCATGGGCCGACCGGATCACCTTGTAACCTCCCGATCGCTGCTTTGCACATAGTAAGCACTTAATAAAGGCCATTATTATTATTATTAGAAGGGGAGACAGACAACAAAACATATATTAACAAAATAAAATAAACATAATATGCAAATATGTACGAGAGAGAACTTGTACTTTTCAAGGGCTTAGTACAGTGCTCTACACCCAGGAAGCGCTCAATAAATATGACTGAATGAGAAACAGGACCTCAAGAAGGGCAGAGGGAACCGCATCTCACCCGAGCACTGGTTTTCCGAGGCGCAGGGGCCGTTGCTTGATTTCCCGGCCTCCTCTCTGGGAGATGAGAACCTGTGGGAAAAGGAAAACCACTGTCTGTGAATCCAGTGCCACTTCCCGATTTCCCAGATAACATCACCAGAGATTGCCGTGAGGAGCAGGGAGACCTGAGGGAGAAAGAAGGAAAACCACTGTCCGTGAATCCAGTGCCACTTCCCGATTTCCCAGATAATATCACCAGAGATTGCCCTGCGGAGCTGGGAGAACTGAGGGAGAAAGAAGGAAAACCACTGTCCGTGAATCCAGTGCCACTTCCCGATTTCCCAGATAATATCACCAGAGATTGCCCTGCGGAGCTGGGAGAACTGAGGGAGAAAGAAGGAAAACCACTGTCTGTGAATCCAGTTCCACTTCCCGATTTCCCAGATAACCCAACCAGAGATTGCCCCGAGGAGCAGGGAGACCTGAGGGAGAAAGGAGGAAAACCATTGTCTGTGAATCCAGTGCCACTTCCCGATTTCCCAGATAACATCACCAGAGATTGCCGTGAGGAGCAGGGAGACCTGTGGGAGAAAGAAGGAAAACCACTGTCCGTGAATCCAGTGCCACTTCCCGATTTCCCAGATAATATCACCAGAGATTGCCCTGCGGAGCTGGGAGAACTGAGGGAGAAAGAAGGAAAACCACTGTCTGTGAATCCAGTTCCACTTCCTGATTTCCCAGATAACCCAATCAGAGATTGCCCCGAGGAGCAGGGAAACCTGAGGGAGAAAGGAGGAAAACCATTGTCTGTGAATCCAGTGCCACTTCCCGATTTCCCAGATAACATCACCAGAGATTGCCGTGAGGAGCAGGGAGACCTGAGGGAGAAAGAAGGAAAACCACTGTCCGTGAATCCAGTGCCACTTCCCGATTTCCCAGATAATATCACCAGAGATTGCCCTGCGGAGCTGGGAGAACTGAGGGAGAAAGAAGGAAAACCACTGTCTGTGAATCCAGTTCCACTTCCCGATATCCCAGATAACATCACCAGAGATTGCCCTGAGGAGCTGGGAGAACTGAGGGAGAAAGAAGGAAAACCACTGTCTGTGAATCCAGTGCCACTTCCCGATTTCCCAGATAATATCACCAGAGATTGCCCTGAGGAGCTGGGAGAACTGAGGGAGAAAGAAGGAAAACCACTGTCCATGAATCCAGTTCCACTTCCCGATTTCCCAGATAACCCAACCAGAGATTGCCCCGAGGAGCAGGGAGACCTGAGGGAGAAAGGAGGAAAACCATTGTCTGTGAATCCAGTGCCACTTCCCAATTTCCCAGATAACATCACCAGAGATTGCTGTGAGGAGCAGGGAGACCTGAGGGAGAAAGGAGGAAAACCACTGTCCGTGACTCCAGTGCCACTTCCCGATTTCCCAGATAACCCAACCAGAGATTGCCCTGACGAGCTGGGAGACCTGAGGGAGAAAGAAGGAAAACCACTGTCTGTGAATCCAGTTCCACTTCCGATTTCCCAGATAACCCAACCAGAGACTGCCTCGAGGAGCAGGGAGACCTGGGGGAGAAAGAAGGAAAACCACAGTCCATTAATCCAGTGCCACTTCCCAATTTCCCAAATAACCCAACCAGAGATTTCCCCGAGGAGCAGGGAGACCTGGGGGAGAAAGAAGGAAAACCACTGTCTGTGAATCCAGTGCCACTTCCCAATTTCCCAGATAACCCAACAAGAGATTCCCCACCCATTTAAAAAGGTATAGATCCAGAAAAGAAGAGGGAGAGGGAAAAATGAGGGCTTTGGACGGCTTCTTGGAGGAGACAGGATTTTAATAAAACTCTGAAGTGGGGAGTGTAGTGGCCTCCTACATGTGAAGAGGGACGTTGTCCCGGGCCGGGGGGAATGGGAGGAAGGAGAAGGGAAGGATATTGACATGTTTTTCAAAAGCCACAGCATGGCTCAGTGGAAAGACCCTGGGCTTTGGAGTCCGAGGTCATGGGTTCAAATCCAGGCTCCACCAATTGTCAGCTGGGTGACTTTGGGCAAGGCACTCAACTTCTCTGGGCCTCAGTTCCCTCATCTGTACAATGGTGGTGAAGACTGTGAGCCCCCCGTGGGACAACCTGATCACCTTGTAACTTCCCCAGCTTTGCACATAGTAAGCGCTTAATAAATGCCATTATTATTATTATTATTGTTAATAATAATTCTATGTGGATGAAGGAAAAGCAGGTGAAGATAACCTAGGGAAGGACTGACATACGGATCTAGGAATAATCAGCTGTCTAGACTGTGAGCCCGTCGTTGGTTCGGGACCGTCTCTGTATGTTGCCAATTTGGACTTCCCAAGCGCTTAGTACAGTGCTCTGCACACAGGAAGCACTCAATAAATGCGATTGAACGAATGAATCTGTACAGATTTATTGCTCTATTTATTTGACTTGCACATATTTACTATTCCATTTATTTTGACTAATGATGTGCTTATAGCTATAATTCAATTTATTCTGATGGTATTGACACCTGTCTACTTGTTTGGTTTTGGTGTCCATCTCCCCCTTCTAGACCGCGAGCCCGTCGTCGGGTCGGGACCACCTCTGTTTCCAATTTGGACTTCCCAAGCGCTTAGTACAGTGCTCTGCATTCAGGAAGTGCTCAATAAATACGACTGAATGAATGAATGAATCTGTAAAGATTTATTGCTCTATTTATTTTACTTGTACACATTTACTATTCCATTTATTTTGACTAATGATGTGTTTATAGCTATAATTTGACTTATTCGATGGTATTGACACCTGTCTACTTGTTTGGTTTTGGTGTCCATCTCCGCCTTCTAGACCGCGAGCCCATTGTCGGGGAGGGACCATCTCCATATTTTACTTGCACTTTTAGTAAGCGCTCAATAAATATAATTGAATGAATGAATGAATATACGTTGCCAACGTGTGCGTTCCAAGCACTTAGTACAGTGCTCTGCACACGGGAAGCACTCAATAAATATGATTGAATGAGTGAATGAATATATGCTGTCAACTTGTACGTCCCAAGTGCTTCGTCCAGTGCTCTGCACACGGGAAGCGCTCAATAAATATGATTGAATGAATGAATGAATATATGTTGCCGACTTGTACGTCCCAAGCGCTTCGTCCAGTGCTCTGCACATGTGAAGCGCTCAATAAGTATGATTGAACGGATGAATGAATATATGCTACCAACTTGTATGTCCCAAGCGCTTCCTCCAGTGTTCTGCATACAGGAAGCGCTCAATAAATACGATGGAAGGAATGAATGAAGAGGGCGGACTGGGTTGTAGTAAGAAAGTCGGGAGGAGAGCTAGGAGGGGGAGAAATACCTCCACCACTAACCTCCTCACCGGGCCTCATCCTCGCCTGTCCCGCTGTCGATCCCCGGCCCACGTCCTCCCCCGGCCCGGAATTCCCTCCCTCCACACTTCCTGCCAAACTAGCTATCTTCCTCCCTTCAAAGCCCTACTGAGCGCTGACTCCCCCCGGGAGGTCTTCCTGAATGGAGCCCCCCTTTTCCCTCTGCTCCTCCTCCCCTCTCTGTCACCTCGACTCCCTCCCTCTGCTCTGCTCAAGCGCTTAGTACAGTGCTCTGCACACGGTAAGCTCTCAATAAATACGATTGATTGCCTCCGGCCTCCCAGCACTTGTGTGCATATGCATGTATTTATTATTTGATTTATTTGATTAATGATGTGCATCTATCTATAATTAATAATACTAATACTACTAATCATAATAATAGTGGCATATGGTAAAATCCTCATGTGACAGATGAGGGAACTGAGGCCTAGAGAATAATAATAATAATGATGGCATTTATTAAGTGCTTACTATGTGCAAAGCCCTGTTTTAAGCGCTGTGGAGGTTACAAGGTGATCAGGTTGGCCCACAGGGGGCTCACAGTCTTAATCCTCATTTGATAGATGAGGGAACTAAGGCCCAGAGAATAAGAATAATAATGATGGCATTTATTAAGTGCTTATTATGTGCAAAGCACTGTTCTAAGCGCTGGGGAGGTTACAAGGTGATCAGGTGGTCCCACGGGGGCCCACAGTCTTAATCCTCATTTGACAGATGAGGGAACTGAGGCCCAGAGAATAATAATAATAATAATAATGGCATTTCTTAAGCGCTTACTATGTGCAAAGCACTGTTCTAAGTGCTGGGGAGGTTACAAGGTGATCAGGTGGTCCCACGGAGGCTCACAGTCTTAATCCTCATTTGACAGATGAGGGAACTGAGGCCCAGAGAATAATAATAATAATAATGATGGCATTTATTAAGCGCTGTTTATTAAGCAAAGCACTGTTCTAAGCGCTGGGGAGGTTACAAGGTGATCAGGTTGTCCCACAGGGGGCTCACAGTCTTCATCCCCATTTGCGAGATGAGGGAACTGAGGCACAGAGAAGTGAAGTGACTTGCCCACAGTCACAAAGCCGACAATTGGCGGAGCGGGGACGTTAGCTGAAGTCACGAGAGCGAATGAGTTCTCCAAAGGACGACTCAGAACTGAGCCGTGAGGGGTGTCAGAGGGTCGAAGGGAGAGGAGGAGCCAGAAAAAGAAACTGAGAAGGGGCAGGAGAAACAGGAGTGTCAGTGACAGGGGAGCTGGAGGAAGCTTCAAGGAAAAGAAGGTGGTATACCTTGTCAAAAGCAGTCGCGAGGTCTAGGAAGATTAGGACGGAGTACAGACCATCAGATTTGGCAAGAAGAGAGTCATCAGTTACCTTTGAAAGGGCCATTTCTGTGGACAACAGATTGGAGGGGATCGAGGACAGAACTGGCGGAGACAGAGGAAAAAGAAACTGAGAAAGAGCAGAGAGACAGGAGTGTCAATGAAGCCAGGGTTGGAAGAAGCGTCAAGGAAAAGGAGGTGGTATACACTGCTAAAAGCAGTTGAGAGGTCTAGGAAGATTAGGATGGAGTGCAGACCATCAGATTTAGCAAGAAGAGAGTCAAAAGCAGTTAAGAGATCTAGGAAGATTAGGATAGAGTACAGACCATCAGATGTGGCAAGAAGAGAGTCGTCGGTTACCTTCGAGAGGGCCCATTCTGTGGCATAAAAGTGGTGGAAAACAGATCAGAGGGGATAGAGGAGAGAACTGGAGGAGAGGAGACAGTGGAAAAAAGAAACTGAGAAGGAGCAGAGAGACAGGAGTGTCAGTAAAGCCAGGGCTGGAGGACATTTCAAGGAAAAGGAGGTGGTATACATTGTTAAAAGTAGTGGAGAGGTCTAGGAAGATTAGGATGGAGTACAAACCATGAGATGTGGCAAGAAGAAAGTCATCGGTTATCTTCGAGGGGGCTGTTTCTGTGGAAAACAGATTGGAGGGGATCGAGGAGAGAACTGGAGGCGACAGAGGAAAAAGAAACTTAGAAGGAGCAGAGAGACAGGAGTGTCAGTGAAGCCAGGGCTGGAGGACGTTTCAAGGAAAAGGAGGTGGTATACGTTGTTAAAAGCAGCTGAGAGGTCTAGGAAGATTAGGATAGAGTACAGACCATCAGATTTGGCGAGAAGTGAGTCAAAAGCAGTTTGGAGATCTAGGAAGATTATGATAAGAGTACAGACCATCAGATTTGGCAAGAAGAGAGTCATCGGTTACCTTCGAGAGGGCCGATTCTGTGGCGTAAAAGCGGCAGAAAGCAGATTGGAGGGGATCGAGAAGAGAACTGGAGATGGTGGGTGTCACCAACTCACGCTTGGAGTTTGGGAGAAACACGGTAGGAGGGAGATGGAACGATAACTGGAGGGATCCTTGGGGGGTCTAGGATAAGATAGTAACGATCCTAGTGATTGAATATTGATAAATTGAATGTTTACATTCTTGCACTGGTAATCACATTTTTCTCTCCAGTATTTGAAATCTCCAGTGGTTGTATTTCAAAACTACGCCTTGGGGTTGGAGGAACCCCAGGGCAGAATAATAGGTCTCCCTCATTGCTAAGGTGTGGCATTTTCAGGAAACAACAAGGAAAGGAAATCCTATCTAAATGGGACTACACTCGGGCAGTACTGCCTTGAGTCCTGGCAGGAAAACTTCAGAGAGTGCAATTTTGGTCATTTAAGCCTCCTTCTGGAGTGAATCCTAACCCTCGTCGACCTCTCCGCTGATCATCCTCTTCTCCTCAACAGTCTGCTAGACTGTGAGCCCACTGTCGGGTAGGAACCGTCTCTCTATGTTGCCGACTTGGACTTCCCAAGCGCTTATTACAGAGCTCTGCACACAGTAAGCACTCAAGAAATACGACTGAATGAAAAATAGGGAGACACAAGCAAGCGCTTAGTACAGTGCTCTGCACACAGTAAGCGCTCAATAAATCCGATTGAATGAAAGATAGGGAGACACAAGCAAGTGCTTAGTACAGTGCTCTGCACACAGTAAGCACTCAATAAATACGATTGAATGAATGAATGAATGAATGAAAACAAGGATCCCCCTCCTCCCCCTCCCCTGCCTTACCTCCTTCTTTCATTCATTCACTCAATCGTATTTATTGAGCACTTACTGTGTGCAGAGCACTGTACTTCTCCTCCCCACAGCTCCTGTATATATGTATATGTTTGTACATATTTATTACTCTATTCATTTATTTATTTTACTTGTACATATTTATTCTATTTATTTTATTTTGTTAATATGTTTTGTTTTGTTCTCTGTCTCCCCCTTCTAGCCTTTGAGCCCGCTGTCGGGTAGGGACCGTCTTTATATGTTGTCAACTTGTTCTTCCCAAGCACTTAGTACAGTGCTCTGCACACTGTAAGAACTCAATAAATACGATTGAATGAATGAATGAATTCATTACTCTATTTATTTTACTTGTACATATTTATTCTATTCATTTTATTTTGTTAATATGTTTTGCTGTCTGTCTCCCCCTACTAGCCTGTGAGCCTGCTGTTGGGTAGGGACCGTCTTTATATGCTGCCAACTTGTTCTTCCCAAGCTCTTAGTACAGTGCTCTGCACACAGTAAGCGCTCAATGAATACGCTCAATAAATGAATTCATTACTCTATTTATTTTACTTGTACGTATTTATTCTATTGATTTTATTTTGTTAATATGTTTTGCTTTGTTGTCTGTCTCCCCCTTCTAGACTGTGAGCCCGTTGTCAGGTAGGGACTGTCTCTATATGTTGACAACTTGGACTTCCCAAGCGCTTAGTACAGTGCTCTGCACACAGTAAGCGCTCAATGAATACGATTGAATGAATGAATGAATTCATTACTCTATTTATTTTACTTGTACATATTTAGTCTATTGATTTTATTTTGTTAATGTTTTGTTTTGTTGTCTGTCTCCCCCTTCTAGCCTGTGAGCCTGCTGTTGGGTAGAGACCGTCTCTATATGTTGCCGACTTGTACTTCCCAAGTGCTTAGTCCAGTTCTCTGCACACGGTAAGTGCTCAATAAATACGATTGAATGAATGAATTTATTACTCTATTTTACTTGTACATATTTATTCTATTTCTTTTATTTTGTTAATATGTTTTGTTTTGTTGTCTTTCTTCCCCTTCTAGCCTGTGAGCCCACTGATTGGGTAGGGACCATCTCTCTATGTTGCCAACTTGGACTTTCCAAGTGCTTAGTACAGTGCTCTGCACACAGTAAGCGCTCAACAAAGATGATTGAATGAACAAATAAACAAGCAGGTTGGAAAGCAGTGGGGAAGAAGCTGTTGGAAAGGGAATGATTGAGGGAACCGAGAAGGAACGTCACGGAGCAGGAAACTGGGGGAGCCAGGATCGGAATCCAGGGACAGCGATGGGGTGATAATAATAATAATAATAATAATAATGGCATTTATTAAGTGCTTAATATGTGCAAAGCACTGGCTGGACAGCGGGCTCTGAGGGGAGAGGCGGAGGTCACGTTCCAGCCACGGCGGTGGAGGGGAGGGAGTTGAGCTCTTTACCTATCCATGAGAAGCCGACGCAGGGTGACGGGAATGACTCCTCCGCGGCTCCCGGGAACACCGTGTCCTCGGCCAGCAGTTCGTGCACCCGGGCCTCCACCTGGGAAGATTCAAAACATTCGCAAAAATGGGGCCGGGATGGGGAGAGAAGTTCTTGTGGGGGGTCAAATTTAAGGCTTCTGAGTTGCCACGGAGCCCGATCTGCGAACATCAGATATTCATCCATTCAATCGTATTTATTGAATTATAAATTTATTAATTCATTCAATAAATTCATTCATTCATTCAATAATATATTTATTGTCAACGGCAGTTGGGAGGTCTAGGAAGATCAGGATGAATGAATGAATCAAAATTCATTCATTCATTCAACCAATAATATATTTCTTGTCAATGGCAGTTGAGAGGTCTAGGAAGATTAGGATGAATGAATGAATGAAAGTTCATTCATTCATTCAATTCAGTCAATAAATAATATATTTATTGTCAGAAGCAGTTGAGAGGTCTAGGAAGATTAGGATGAACGAATGAATGAAAATTCATTCATTCATTCATTCAATTCATTCAATAAATAATATATTTATTGTCAAAAGCAGTTGAGAGGTCTATGTATATATGTTTGCACATATTTATTACTCTATTTATTTATTTATTTTACTTGTACATATCTATTCTATTTATTTTATTTTGTTAGGATGTTTGGTTTTGTTCTCTATCTCCCCCTTCTAGACTGTGAGCCCATTGTTGGGTAGGGACTGTCTCTATATGTTGCCAACTGGTACTTCTCAAGTGCTTAGTACAGTGCTCTGCACACAGTAAGCGCTCAATAAATACGATTCACTGATTGATTGATTGATAGGAAGATTAGGATGAATGAATGAATGAAAATTCATTCATTCATTCAATTCATTCAATAAATAATATCTTTACTGTCAAAGGCAGTTGAGAGGTCTAGGAAGATTAGGATGGATGAATGAATGAAAGTTCATTCATTCATTCAATTCATGCAATAAATAATATATTTATTGTCAAAGGTAGTTGAGAGGTCTAGGAAGATTAGGATGAATGAATGAACGAACTGATTGAATTCAATGAAAGAATTAATTCATTCAATGATGAATGAATGAATTCATTCAATGATGAATGAATGAATTGAATGAATAAATACGATTGAATGAATGAATGCACGAATTGAGCACTTCCGATGTGCAGAGCACTGTACTAACACTTGGGAAGTCCAAATCAGCAACATCTAGAGACGGTCCCTACCTAACGGTGGGTTCACAGTCGAGAAGGAGGAGATGGGCAACAAAACAAAACGTATTAACCAAATAAAATAAATAGAATAAATATGTGCAAATAAAATGAATGGAGTCATAAATACATACCAACATCAGCGCTTAGAACAGTGCTTTGCATATAGTAAGCGCTTAACAAATACCATCATTATTATTATTATATATACATATATACTCAAATACCATCATCATTATCATCATTATTTGAGTATACATATATACTCAAATACCATCATTATTACTATTAATATTATTATATATACATATATATACTCAACCACCGTTAAAATCCGCTTTCCTGATTTGGAGTCGGCCCCACAGAGGTGGAGAGGGTTGAGTTTTCCACCCCGCACACCCGAGGGGAGCCAGCAAACCGGGTTTTCACTGCAGGTAGGGACCGTCTCTCTATGTTGCCAACTTGGACTTCCCAAGCGCTTAGTACAGTGCTCTGTGCACAGTAAGCGCTCAATAAATATGACTGATTTGAGTACATTGTTTTCATCTTTATTGTACAGATTATTGCTTCTGGACGGATCTATTACTCTATTTGTACATATTTACTATTCTATTGATTTTATTTTGTTAATATGCTTTGCTTTGTGGTCCGTCTCCCCCTTCTAAAAATAATAATGGCATTTATTAGGCACTTACTATGTGCCAAGCACTGTTCTAAGCGCTGGGGAGCTTACAAGGTGATCCGGTTGTCCCACGGGGGGCTCACAGTCTTAATCCCCATTTTCCAGATGAGGGAACTGAGACCCAGAGAAGTGAAGTGACTCACCAAAAGCCACACAGCTGAGAAGTGGCATAGCCGGGATTTGAACCCATAATAATAATAACAATGGCATTTATTAAGCACTTACTATGTGCCAAGCACTGTTCTAAGCGCTGGGGAGGTTACAAGGTGATCCGGTTGTCCCACGGGGGGCTCACATTAATCCCCATTTTGCAGATGAGGGAACTGAAGGCCCAGAGAAGTTAAGTGACTTGCCCAAACTCACACAGCTGAGAAGTGGCGGAGCTGGGATTTGAACCCACAATAATAATAATAATGGCATTTATTAAGCGCTTACTATGTGCCAAGTGCTGTTCTAAGCGCTGGGGAGGTTACAAGGTGATCAGGTCGTCCCACGGGGGGTTCACAGTCTTCATCCCCATTTTCCAGATGAGGTCACTGAGGCCCAGAGAAGTGAAGTGACTTGCCCAAAGTCACACAGCTGAGAAGTGGCAGAGCCGGGATTTGAACCCATAATAATAATAATAACAACAATAATAATAATAATAATAATAATAATAATACTGGCATTTATTAAGCGCTTACCAAGCGCTGTTCTAAGCGCCGGGGAGGTTACAAGGTGATCAGGTTGTCCCAAGGGGGGCTCACATTAATCCCCATTTTGCAGATGAGGGAACTGAGGCCCAGAGAAGCGAAGTGATTCGCCCAAAGCCACACAGCTGAGAAGTGGCAGAGCCGGGGTTGGAACCCATGAACTCAGACTCCAAAGCCCGGGCTCTTTCCACTGAGCCACGCTGCTTCTAGACTGTGAGCCTGCTGTTGGGTAGGGACTGTCTCTATATGCGGCCAATTTGTACTTCCCAAGCGCTCAGTACAGCGCCCTGCACACAGTAAGTGCTCAATATATACGACTGAATGAATGAATGAATGAATGAACTGCTTAGTTTAGCACTGCGCAGAGCTGGTGCTCAATAAATGGGACGAACTGATCTCCTCGTAACCTCCCCAGCGCTTAGAACAGTGCTTGGCACATAGTAAGCGCTTAATAAATGCCATCATCATTATTATTATTATATTTGTATCAAATAACTATCACCTGTCCACAAGTTTTGTTTTGTCATCTGTCTCCCCTTTCTAGACTGTGAGCCCGCTGTTGGGTAAGGACCATCTCTCTATGTGGCCAACTTGGACTTCCCAAGTGCTTAGTACAGTGCTCCACACACAGGAAGCGCTCAATAAATACGACTGAAACAATGAATGAACAAATAATATGACCTTGTCCAACTGCCCCCCTGATTGGCACAATTTTTATGCGAGGCAATTACCTGGATCACATGAGACCGAAGTCTATATGTTGCCAACCTGGACTTCCGGAGCGCTCAGTACAGTGCTCTGCATGCAGTAAGTGCTCAATAAATACAATTGAATGAATGAATGAATAAATATAACTGACTGAATGAATGAACTCTGGAGTTTGCAAATATTTACAGGTGTTTTGTCTGAACACGTGTTTGGAGTCAGAGGTCATGGGTTCATATCCTGGCTCTGCCAATTGCCAGCTCGGTGACTTGGGGCAAGTCACTTCAGTTCTCTGGGCCACAGTTTCCTCATCTGGAAAATGGGGATGAAGACTGTGAGCCCCCCGTTAGGACGACCTGATCACCTTGTAACCTCCCCAGCGCTTAGAACAGTGCTTGGCACATAGTAAGTGCTTAATAAATGCCATTATTATTAAATCCTGGCTCCGCCAATTGTCAGCCAGGTGACTTTGGGCAAGTCACTTCACTTCTCTGGGCCTCACTTCCCTCATCTGTAAAATGGGGATGAAGACTGGGAGCCCCCCGTGGGACAACCTGATCACCTTGTAACCTCCCTGGCGCTTAGAACAGTGCTTTGCACATAGTAAGCGCTTAATAAATGGCATTATTATTAAATCCCAGCTCCGCCAATTATCAGCCGTGTGACTTGGGGCAAGTCACTTCATTTCTCTGTGCCTCAGTGACCTCATCTGTCATATGTGGATGAAGACTGTGAGCCCCCCGTGGGACGACCTGATCACCTTGTAACATCCCCTGCGCTTAGAGCAGTGCTTGGCACATAGTAAGCACTTAATCAATGCCATTATTATTAAATCCCGGCTCCGCCAATTGTCAGCCAGGTGACTTTGGGCAAGTCACTTCACTTCTCTGGGCCTCAGTTCCCTCATCTGTAAAATGGGGATGATGACTGTGAGCACCCCGTGGGATGACCTGATCACCTTGTAACCTCCTCAGTGCTTAGAACAGTGCCTGGCACATAGAAAGCGCTTAACAAATGCCATCATTATTATTCAGTGCTTAGAACAGTGCTTGGCACGTAATAAGCGCTTAATAAATGCCATTATTATTATTTGGGCAAATCACTTCACTTCTCTGTGCCTCAGTTCCCTCATTGGGAAAATGGGGATAAGACTGTGAGCCCCCTGTGGGACAACCTGATCACCTTGTAACCCCCCCGGTGCTTAGAACAGTGCTTGGCACATAGTAAGCGCTTAATAAATGCCGTTACTATTATTTGGGCAAGTCACTTCACTTCTCTGTGCCTCAGGTCCCTCATTGGGAAAATGGGGTTAAGACTGTGAGCCCTCCGTGGGATGACCTGATCACCTTGTTATCTCCCCAGCGCCTAGAACAGTGCTTGGCAAATAGTAAACGCTTAATAAATGCCATTATTATTAAATCCCAGCTCCGCCAATTGTCAGCTGTGTGACTTGGGGCAAGTCACTTCACTTCTCTGTGCCTCAGTGACCTCATCTGTCATATGGGGATGAAGACTGTGAGCCCCCCGTGGGACGACCTGATCACCTTGTATCCTCCCCGGTGCTTGGCACCTAGTAAGCGCTTAATAAATGCCATTATTATTAAATCCCGGCTCCGCCAACTGTTAACTGTGTGACTTGGGGCAAGTCACTTCACTTCTCTGGGCCTCAGTTCCCTCATCTGGAAAATGGGGATGAAGACGGTGAGCCCCTCTTGGGACGACCTGATCACCTTGTATCCTCCCCGGTGCTTGGCACATAGTAAACGCTTAATGCATGCCATCATTATTATTAAGTGCTTACTACGTGCCAGGCACCGTACTAAGCGCCCGGGGAGGCACAAGTTAGAAAGGTCGGCCATGGTCCATGGCCCAAATCGGGCTCACCGTTCTGACCCCCCTTTCCTGATGAGGAAACCGAGGCACAGAGAAGGGAGGTGTCTTTCCCAAGGCCACATGGCAGCTAAGAGCCAAGATCAGAACCAGCCATATTTACCGAGCGCTTACTGTGCGCAGAGCACTGTACTAACCACTTTAACCAGATTCCTTCCGACATCCCGTGCTCTAACCATTAGGCCGAGCTGCTTCTCCTGACTTACTTGGACCAAGCGCTTGGTACAGTGCTCCGCACACAGTAAGCGCTCAATAAATATGATTGAATGAATCCCTGCTCCGCAAACTGTCAGCTGGGTGACTCTGGGCAAGTCACTTCACGTTTCTGGGCCTCAGTTCCCTCATCTGGAAAATGGGGATTAAGATTGTGAGCCCCCCGTGGGGCCACCTGATCACCTCCTAACCTCCCCAGTGCTTCGAACAGTGCTTAGCACATAGTAAGCGCTTAACAAATACCATTATTATTATTATCATTATTATTATTATTATTATTATTATTATTATTATTATTTCTGCGTTTTGGTTTCCCCCCGAGCTGCATCACGTTGCCGGTGCTGTGTCGCCCGCGGACAATGCAGTCTGATCGGCATATTTTTATGGCGTCTTATGGTTTTGGAAAACGCAGAGGTGCCGACTTGGACTTCCCAAGCGCACACAGTAAGCGCTCAGTAAATACCATCATTATTATTGTTATTATTATTTCTGCGTTTTGGTTTCCCCCCAAGCTGCACCATGTTGCCAGCGCTGTGTCGCCTGCGGACAACGGAGTCCGATCGACACATTTTTACGGCGTCTTATGGTTTCAGAAAACGCAGAGGTGCCAACTTGGACTTGGACTTCCCAAGCGCACACAGTAAGTGCTCAATAAATACTATTATTATTATTATTATTATTATTATTATTATTTCTGCATTTTGATTTTCCCCCGAGCTGCATCACGTTGCCGGCGCTGTGTCGCCCGCAGACAATGGAGCCCGATCGGCACATTTTTATAGCGTCTTATAGTTTCAGAAAACGTGGAGGTGCCAACTTGGACTCCCCAAGTGCATGCAGTAAGCGCTCTATAAATACGATTGAACGAATTAAGGAATGAATGAGAATAAATATGACTGAAATAAATACCATTATTATTATTATTATTATTATTATTATTATTTCTGCGTTTTGGTTTCCCCCAAGCTGCATCACGTTGCCGGCGCTGTGTCGCCCGCCGACAACGGGGTCCGATCGGCACATTTTCATAGCATCTTATGGTTTCGGGAAACACGGAGGTGCCAACTTGGACTTCCCAAGCACACACAGTAAGCACTCGATAAATACGATTGAATGAATTAAGGAATGAATGAGAATAAATACGACTGAAATAAATACCACCATTATTATTATTATTATTATTTCTGCATTTTGGTTCCCCCCGCACTGCATCACGTTGCTGACACTGTGTTGTCCGCGGACAACGGAGTCCAATCAGCCCACTTTTATGGCGTCTTAAGGTTTCAGAAAACGTGGAGGTGCCAACTTGGACTTCCCAAGTGCACACAGTAAGCGCTCAATAAATACCATCATTATTATTATTATTTCTGCGTTTTGGTTTCACCCCGCACTGCATCATGTTGCTGGTGCTGTTTTGCCCGCGGACAATGGAGTCCGATCGGCCCATTTTTATGGCGTCTTATGGTTTCAGAAGATGCAGAGGTGCCAACTTGGACTTCCCAAGCGCACACAGTAAGTGCTCAATAAATATTATCATTATTATTATTATTATTATTTCTGCATTTTGGTTCCCCCGCACTGCATCACGTTGCCGGCGCTGCATCACCCGTGGACGACGGAGTCCGATTGGCCAATTTTTATGGCATCTTACGGTTTCGGAAAACGCGGAGGTGCTAACTTAGACTCCCCAAGCGCACGCAGTAAGCGCTCGATAAATACGACCGAATGCACGAAAGAGAAATGCACCTTTAAACACGATCGAACGACTTAAGGAACGAACGGGAAACATACCTTCTCCGTCTTCCGAACGAATTAAGGAATGAATGAGAATAAATACGAACGAACGAACCTTCTCCGTCTTCCGATCTGCCGCGTCCCCCGTCCATGACGGGAAGTAATCCCACTCTAGGCGTCGCCTCTTTAGGGATTTCTGAAACTCCAACACCTCGCGAGGAAAACCTTCTGGCAACCGCCGGTGTAGCACCGCGCGTCTCCGGAGGCGCAGGTTGTTCTGCCGCATGAAGCAGCTCATCCAGCCTCGACTTGCTTTAAACTCCGTTTCGGCGATATTTTGTTCCCTGGCGACTTCCCGGGACTCGGTTTTGAGCCTCTCGGGCAACAGGGCGTGCCTGCTGTCCCTCAGCTCGGTCACGTTATTCCAAGATCCTGCTGTCGATCTCGGGGTATTTCCCACCCTTTGGGCCCCGGAAGGCCCGGCACGTCGCCTTAGCATGGATCAGCTGCTCCTTCTATTTCCACTGGTATCGCAACTGCTTGGGATCCACCGAAAATTCCCGCACCGCCGCCCGGACGCCATTTGTTTCCGAAAAGGATACAACGCACAGCTTAAAGTGGGCCGTGTAATTGTTGTATTTACCCATGTCGGGGGCAGACGTTCGCTCCGTTATGGATCCTTCGGCTTTGAATTCTGCAACTCGCTTGGCGGGCTCAGATTTGTCCGCGTCGGGTCGGCCGAAATAAGTGGACTACTTGGGCCCCGGCCACCGTCTAGACACGTGATGGCTACTTCAGCCCATTTGGAGGTTCATTCCTCAGCCGGCCGAGATGCCGAGGGAGCGCTGAACACCAAAAAACCACAAATTTAATAATAACGGCATTTATTAAGCGCTTACCTTTAGAAGAAGAATAATAATGGCATTTATCAAGCGCTTACCTTTAGAATAATAATAATAATAATAATAATAATGATGGCATTTATTAAGCGTTTACCTTTAGAATAATAATAATAATAATGATGGCATTTATCAAGCACTTACCTTTAGAATAATAATAATACTAATAATAATGATGGCATTTATTAAGCGCTTACCTTTAGAATAATAATAATAGTAATGATGGTGATGGCATTTATTAAGCGCTTACTATGTGCCAAGCACTGCTCTAAGCACTGGGGGCGGTTACAAAGCGATCACATTGGCCAACAGGGAGGCTCACGGCCTTCATCCCCACTTTACAGACGGGGGAACTGAGGCACAGAGCAGTTAATTTCAGTGCTCCGATGGCCATGCTATTTTTGCGTCCCACTCATTCTGTCGATCGTTATTTATTGAGCACTTTACCGCGTGCAGAGCTCTGTACTAAGCGCTTGGGAAGGACAAGTTGGCAACATATAGAGACGGTCCCTACCCGACAACAGGCTCACAGTCTAGAAGGGGGGGAGACGGACGACAAGACAAAACATTCAGTTATTCAATCATATTTATTGAGCGCTTCCCGTGTGCAGAGCACTATACGAAGCACCTGGGAAGTATTCATTCATTCATTCCTTCAATCACATTTATTAAGAGCGCTTCCTGTGTACAGAGCACTGTACTAAGCACCTGGGAAGTATTCATTCATTCATTCCTTCAATCGTATTTATTAAGAGCGCTTACCGTGTGCAGAGCACTGTACTAAGTGCTTGGGAAGTCCATGTCGGCAACATATAAGCACTCAATAAATACAATTGATATAGAGACGGTCCCTACCCGACAATGGGCTCATGGTCTAGAAGTGGTGGGGGGGGGGGAGACGGACAACAAAACAAAACATTCAGTCATTCAATCGTATTTATTAAGCGCTTACCGTGTGCAGAGCACTGTACTAAGCACCTGGGAACTATTCATTCATACCTTCAGTCATATTTATTAAGAGCGCTTACCGTGTTCAGAGCACTGTACTAAGCGCCTGGGAAGTATTCATTCCTTCAATCATATTTATTAAGAGCGCTTCCTGTGTGCAGAGCACTGTACTAAGCACCTGGGAAGTATTCATTCATTCATTCATTCAATCATATTTATTAAGAGCACTTCCCGTGTGCAGAGCACTGTACTAAGCACCTGGGAAGTATTCATTCATTCATTCCTTCAATCATATTTATTAAGAGTGCTTCCCGTATGCAGAGCACTGTACTAAGCGCTTGGGAAGTCCAAGTCGGCAACATATAGAGACGGTCCCTACCCGACAACGGGCTCACAGTCTACAAGGGGTGGGGATACGGACGACAAAACAAAACATTCAGTCATTCAATCGTATTTACTGAGTGCTTACTGTGTGCAGAGCACTGTACTAAGCGCTTGGGAAGTCCAAGTCGGCAACATGTAAAGACGGTCCCTTCCCAACGACGGGCTCACCCAGCGCTTAGAACAGTGCTTTACACATAGTAAGCACTTAATAAATGCTGCTATTATTATTATTATTATTAGGGGGAGACAGACAACAAGACAAAACATGTGGACGGGTGGCAAGTCGTCCGAACAAATAGGATTGTTTTATTATTACTATTATTCTCTGAGCCTCAGTTACCTCATCTGTAAAATGGGGTTAAAAACTGTGAGCCTCATGTGGGCCAACCTGATCACCTTGTAACCTCCCCGGTGCTTAGAACAGTGTTTTGCACATAGTAAGCGCTTAATAAATGCCATCATTAATTAATACATTCATTAAAGCTAGATTCATTCAATCGAATTTATTATTAATAATAATAATAATGATAGCATTTATTAAGTGCTTACTACATGCAAAGCAGTGTTCTTAGGGCTGGGGAGGTTACAAGGTGATCTGGTTGTCCCAAGGTGGGCTCACAGTCTCAGTCCCCATTTTACAGATGAGGGAACTGAGGCCCAGAGAAGTCAAGTGACTTGCCCAAAGTCACACAGCTGACAATTGGAAGAGCTGGGATTTGAACCCATGACTTTTGACTTCAAAGCCCGGGCTCTTTCCGCTGAGCCACACTGCTTTTCATTATTATTATTATTATTGTTCTCATTATTGAGCGCTTACTGTGTGCAGAGCACTGTACTAAGCGCTTGGGAAGTCCAAGTTGGCAACATAGAGAGACGGTCCCTACCCGACAGGAGGCTCACGGTCCCATCGTTAACAAAAATCAATAGAATAGTAAATGTGGGCGAGTAAAATAAGTAGAGTAATAAATCTGGACGAACATAGATACGGGGGCTGTGGGGAGGGGAAGGTTGGATGTTGCGTGGATGTTGTGTGTTGGTTGTTGTGCAGATGTTGACGTGCCCAAGGACGTCCTGTTCCTCCCCACGTCACCCGTAAACACGCGATCTCATTGTCTCTAGCCACTGCACATCTCTACCCTCATCGCCTCTGAAATCCCGCTATCCGGCTGCATATTTAGCTCCAATTCAATCGTATTTATTGAGCGCTCCCTGTGTGCAGAGCACTGTACTAAGCGCTTGGGAAGTCCAAGTTGGCAACACAGAGAGACGGTCCCTACCCAACAGCAGGCTCACAGTCTAGAAGGGGGAGACAGACAACAAAACAAAACATATTAACAAAATAAAATACATAGAATAGTGTGACTCGGGAGAAAGAGCCCGGGCTTTGGAGTCCGAGGTCATGGGTTCAAATTCCAGCTCCGCCGTTTGTCGGCTGGGTGACTTTGGGCAAGTCACTTCGCTTCTCTGGGCTTCAGTTCCCTCATCTAGAAAATGGGGATGAAGACTGAGAGCCTCCCGGGGGATGACCGGATCACCTTGGAACCTCCCCGGCACTTAGAACAGTGCTTTGCACATAGTGAGCACTTAATAAATGCCATCATTACTATCATTTATAAAATGGGGATTAAGACTGTGAGCCCCACGTGGGACAACTTGATCACCTTGTATCTTAGAGAAGCAGCATGGCTCAGTGGAAAGAGCCCGGGCTTGGGAGTCGGACGTCATGGGTTCAAATCCCGGCTCCACCAATTTTCAGCTGGGTGAAAGTGGGGAAGTCACTTATCTTCTCTGGGCCTCAGTTCTCTCATCTGGAAAATGCGGATGAAGACCGGGAGCCCCATGTGGGGCGATTTGATCACCTTGTATGTTAGATAAACAGCGTGGCTCAGTGGAAAGAGCCTGGGCTTGGGAGTCGGAGGTCATGAGTTCGAATCCCGACTCCACCGCTTGTCAGCTGGGTGACTTTGGACAAGTCACTTCACTTTTTTATATATAATGGCATTTATTAAGCACCTACTCTGTGCCAAGCACTGTTCTAAGCGCTGGGGTGGTTACAAGGTGATCAGGTTGTCCCATGGGGCGCTCACAGTTTTAATCCCCATTTTCCAGATGAGGGAACTGAGGCCCAGAGAAGTGAAGTGAGTTGTCCAAAGTCAGATAGCTGACAAGTGGCAGAGTCGGGATTTGAACCCATGACCTCAGACTCCAAAGCCCGGGCTCTTTCCACTGAGCCACGCTGCTTGTGCTTCTCTCTTTCTAGACTGTGAGCCCACTGTTGGGTAGGGACCGTCTTTATATGTTGCCAAATTGTACTTCCCAAGCGCTTAGTACAGTGCTCTGCACACAGTAAGCACTCAATAAATACAATTGAATGAATGAATGAATGCCTCAGTTCCCTCATCTGTAAAATGCGGATGAAGACTGTGAGCCCCCCCTCCCCCCGGGCCAACCTGATCACCTTGTAACCTCCCCACCGCTTACAACAGGGCTTGGCACATAGTAAGTGCTTAATAAATGCCACTGTTGTTATTATTATTAATAATAATAATAATGAGAAGCAGCGTGGCTCAGTGGAAAGAGCCCAGGCTTTGGAGTCAGAGGTCATGGGTTCAAATCCCGGCTCTGTCAATTGTCAGCTGTGTGACTTTGGGCAAGTCACTTCACTTCTCTGCGTCTCAGTGACCTCATCTGGACAATGGGGATGAAGACTGTGAGTCCCCCGTGGGCCAACCTGATCACCTTGCAACCTCTCCAACACTTAGAACAGTGCTTTGCACATAGTAAGCGCTTAATAAATGCCCTTATTTAGTCTTCTACATTGTGAGCCTGCTGTTGGGTAGGGACCGTCTCTATATGTTGCCAACTTGTACTTCCCAAGGGCTTAGTACAGTGCTCTGCACACAGTAAGCACTCAATAAATATGATTGAATGAATTATTATTATTATTATTGTTCTCTGGGCCTCAGCTCCCTCATCTGTAAAATGGGGATGAAGACTGTGAGCCCCCTGTGGGACAACCTGATCACCTTGTAACCTCCCCAGCGTTTAGAACAGCGCTTTGCACATAGTAAGCTCTTAAAAACTGCCATTATTATTATTATTATTACTATTCTCTGGACCTCAGTGACCTCATCTGTAAAATGTGGATGAAGACTGTGAGCCCCCCGTGGGCCAACCTGATCACCTGGTAACCTCCCCAGCACTTAGAACAGTGCTTTGCACATAGTAAGCACTTAATAAATGCCATCATTATTATTATTCTCTGTACCTCAGTTACCTCATCTGGAAGATTAGGAGGAAGACTGTGAGCCCCCCGTGGGACAACCTGATCACCTCCCCAGCGCTTAGAACAGTGCTTGACACATAGTAAGTGCTTAAGAAATACCAACATTATTATTATTATTCTCTGTGCCTCAGTGACCTCATCTCTTAAACAGGGATGAACACGTGGGCCAACCTGATCACCTGGTAACCTCCCCAGCACTTAGAACAGTGCTTAGCACATAGTAAGCGCTTAATAAGTGCCACTATTGTTAATATTATTCTCTGAGCCTCATTTCCCTCATCTGTAAAATGGGGATGAAGGCTGTGAGCCCCCCCGGGGAACAACCTGATCACCTGGTAACCTCCCCAGCGCTTAGAACAGTGCTTTGCGCATAATAAGCGCTTAATAAATGTTATTATTATTATTATTATTATTATTATTATTATTCTCTGGGCTTCAGTTCCCTCATCTGTAAAATGGGGATGAAGACTGTGAGCCCCCTGGGAGACAACCTGATCACCTGGTAGCCTCCCCAGCGCTCCGGACAGTGCTTTGCACTTAGTAAGCGCTTAATAAATGTCATTATTATTATTATTATTCTCTGGGCCTCAGTTTCCTCATCTGTACAATGGGGAGGAAGACTACAAGTCCCCCCGTGGGACAACCTGATCACCTGGTAACCTCCCCAGCGTTTAAAACAATGCTTTGCACATAGTAAACGCTTAATAAATGCCACTTATTATTATTATTATTATTATTATTATTATTATTATTATCTGTGCCTCAGTTCCCTCATCTGTAAAATGAGGATGAAGACTGTGAGCCCCCCGTGGGACAACCTGTTCACCTGGTAACCTCCCCAGCGCTTAGAACAGTGCTTTGCACATAGTAAGCGCTTAATAATTACCAACATTATTGTTGTTATTATGATGATTATGACTATGATTGTTATTGTTATCTGTGCCTCAGTTCCCTCAGTCCCCCGAAAACCAGCCACCCAAAACAAAGATTCCGCGCCCGACTCACCGGCCTCCCGGCGGCGGAAAGCGCGGCCCAGCGCGACCGGAAGCGCCGCCTTGTGGGGCCCTTCTAGGCCGCCGGAGACCTCGCCGACTCTGTGGCAGTCCGCCTCCGCCGAGGGGGCGGGTCCTAGAGTCTCCAGCGTCCAATCACGTCGCCCCCGGGCCGCGCCGGGGACAGCTGATTGGTCGAGGGGCGAGTCACTCTGCACGCAGGCGGCTTGGTCGCCGGAGCACGAGGCCTAACGGGAGAGGGCAGAGAGGAGGGGGTGGGAGATGGTGCTCGGTCATTCATTCGTTCGTTCATTCATTCATTCATTCAGTCAGTCAGTCATTCAGTCAGCCAGTAATTCATTCATTCATTCATTCAGTCATTCAGACAGTCATTCTTTCAGTCATTCAATCAATCAATCAATTGTATTTATTGAGCGCTTACTGTGTGCAAAGCACTGTACTAAGCGCTTGGGAAGTACAAGTTGACAACATATAGAGACAGTCCCTACCCGACAGTGGGCTCACAGTTTAAAAGGGGGAAACAGAGAACAAAACCAAACACACTAACAAAATAAAATAAATAGAATAGATATGTACAAGTAAAATAAATAAATAAATAGAGTAATAAATATGTGCAAACATATATAAATATATACAGATGCTGTGGGAAAGGGAAGGAGGTTTCAGCCATTCATTCATTCATTCAGTAATTCAGTCAGTCAGTCAGTCAGTCAGTCAGTCATTCATTCATTCAGTCAGTCAGTCAGCCAGTCATTCATTCATTCAGTCAGTCATTCAGACAGTCATTCATTCAGTCAGTCAGTCATTCAGACAGTCATTCATTCATTCAGTCATACCGTCAGTCAGTTATTCAGTCGGTCAGTCAGTCAGCCAGTCATTCATTCATTCAGTAATTCAGTCAGTCAGCCAGTCATTCATTCAGCCAGTCATTCATTCTTTCATTCAGTCAGTCAGTCAGTCATTGTCAGCCAGTCATTCAGTCAGTCATTCAGTCAGTCATTCAGACAGTCATTCATTCAGTCGTTCAGTCATTCAATCAATGTCAGTCAGTCATTCAGTCATTCAATTGCATTTACGGAGCGCTTACTGTGTGCAAAGCACTGTACTAAGCGCTTGGGACGTGCAACTTGGCCACGGTCACTACCCAACAAGGGCTCACAGTCTCAAACAGCGCTTTGAACTGTGCTTTGCACATAGTAAGCACTTAAGAAATGCCATCATTATTCATCCATTCAATCGTATTTTTGAGCGCTTACTGTGGGCAGAGCACTGTACTAAGCGCTTGGGAAGCACAAGTTGGCAACCTATAGAGATTGTCTCTACCCAGCAATCATTATTATTATTATTAGAAGGGGGAGACAGACAACAAAACAAAACATGTGGACAGGTGTCAAGTCGACAGAATAGATAGAAGTAAAGCTAGATGCACATCATTAAGAAAATCACTAGAATAGTAAATATGGACAAGGAAAATTAGTAGAAAAATATGGAACGCTTCACGAATTTGCATGTCATCCTTGCACAGTCATTCATTCAGTCGTATTTATTGAGCGCTTACCGTGGGCAGAGCACTGTACTAAGCACTTGGGAAGTAAAGTTGGCAACATAGAGAGACAGTCCCTACCCGACAACGGGCTCACCGGCTAGAAGGCAGAGACACACAACAAAACAAAACATTCACTCATTCAATAATTTACTGAGCGCTTACCGTGGGCAGAGCAATGTACTAAGCGCTTGGGAAGTACAAGTTGGCAACATAGAGAGATGGTCCCTACCCGACAACGGGCTCACATTCTAGAATGGGGGTACGGACAACAAAACAAAACACGTGGGCAGGTGTCAAGTCATCAGAACAAATAGAATTAAAGCTAGATGCAGATCGTTAACAAAATTCATTCATTCAATGGCATTTACTGAGCACTTACTGTGTGCAGAACAACTGTAGTAAGCGCTTGGGCAGTCCAAGTTGGCAACATATAGAGACGTACCTACCCAACAACAGGCTCACAGGCTAAAAGGGGGAGACAAGACAACAAAACAAAACACGCGGACAGGTGTCAAGTCGTCAGAACAAATAGAATTAAAGCTAGATGCAGATCGTTAACAAAATTCATTCATTCAGTCATATTTATTGAGTGCTTACCGGGTGCATAGCACTGTACTAAGCTCTTGGGAAGGACAAGTTGGCTCCCCTTCCCTTCCACATCACCTCGACTCACTCCCCTTGCTCTCCCCCGCCTCTCCCTGCCCCACAGCATATATACAGTATAATATATATATAGTATACTATATATATAGTATATATAGTATAGTATACAGTATATATATAGTATAGTACGTATACTATAGTATATATGTATCTATCTATAATTCTATTTATATATATTGATGCCTGTTTACTTGTTTTGATGTGTCTATATCTATAATTCTATAACTGATGCCTGTTTCCTTGGTTTGACTGTAAGCCCAGTGTGGGCAGGGATTGTCTCTTTTTATTGCTGAATTGTACTTTCCAAGCACTTAATACAATGCTCTGCATACAGTAAGTGCTCAACTGTCTGTCTCCCCCTTCTAGACTGTGAGCCCCTTGTCGGGTAGGGACTGTCTCTATATGTCGCCAACTTGTACTTCCCAAGTGCTTAGTCCAGTGCTCGGCACACAGTAGGCGCTCAATAAGTATGATCGAACGAACGAATGAATGAACATATAGAGACGTACCTACGCAACGGTGGGCTAACCGGCTAGAAGGGGGAGATGGACAACAAAACCAAACACGCGGACAGGTGTCAAGTCGTCAGAATAAATAGAAGTAAAGCTAAATGCACATCATTAACAAAATAAATAGAATAGTACAATATGGACAAGTAAAATAAATAGAGTAATAAATCTGTACAAACATATACGGGGCTGTGGGGAGGGGAAGGAACGGAGGGAAAAGGGGGTTCAGTTTGGGAAGGCCTCTTGGAGGAGGTGAGCTCTCACTAGGAAATATTAGAAAAAGTCAACACGTTATTTGGTCAGTCAGTCGTACTTATTGAGTGCTTATGGAGCACAGAGCACTGTACTAAGCATGTGGTAAGTCCAAATCGGCATCATATAGAGACGGTCCCTGCCCAACAATGGGCTGAGAGCTTCCATGGACGTTACGTGACTGTCACTCAACCGTAGTTATCGAGCACTCACTGTGTGCAGAGCACTGTACTGATTGCTTAGCACAAGGTCACACTGTAGCCAAGCGGCGGGGCCAGGATTAGGATTCTCAGGCCCGGGCCCTTTATGCTTGTCAACTGACTGACTGACTGAGGCTGGAGGAAAGAACTTGGGTCTTAATTCCAGCTCTGTCACCGCCAGTCGCATGACCTTGCGAGAGTCATTTTGCTTCTCTGTGACTCAGTTCCCTTCTCTGTAAAATCTGGATTAATACTTAATGAATGAATAATTAATGAGTCAGAGAAGCCGCGGGGCTCAGTGGAAAGAGCCCGGGCTCGGGAGTCAAAGGTCGTGGGCTCGAATCCCAGCTCTGCCACATGTCTGTTGTGTGATTTTGGGCAAGTCACTTCGCTTCTCTGAGCCTCAGTTCCCTCATCTGGAAAATGGGGATGAAGCCCGTGAGAGCCACGTGGGACAACCTGATTACCTACTTATAATAATAATAATAATAATAATAATAATAATAATAATAATAATAATGGCATTTATTGAGCGCTTACTATGTGCAAAACACTGTTTGAAGCGCTGGGGAGTTTACAAGGTGATCAGGTTGTCACCCGTGGGGCTCACAGTCTTCCTCCCCATTTTCCCGATGAGGGAACTGAGGCCCAGAGAAGTGAAGTGACTTGCCCAAGGTCACACAGCTGATAAATGGCAGAGTCCGAATTTGAACCCATGACCTCTGACTCCAAAGCCCGAGCTCTTTCCACTGAGCCACGCTGCTTCTCTAGTTATATCCCCCCAGCGCTTAGAACAGTGCTTGGCACATCGGAATTGCTTACCAAATGCTATTTATTATTATTACTGTGGGCCCCATGTGGGATGTAGATTGTGTCCAACCTGACTATCTTGTAAGTTGCCTAGTGTTCAGTTCAGTTCCCTGACATAACATCTAATAAATACCTCCGCTCAATTCAATAATGGGCCCCAGAATTTGAGATAAAATACCTGCTCTCATTTCCACATAGTAGGCGCTTAACAAATATCATCATTATTAAATGTATATATGCATATGTTTGTACATATTTATTAATCTATTTATGCATTTATTTTGCTGGTACATATTCGATTTTTTAATTCATTAATTCATTCATTTAATCGTACTTATTGAGCGCTTGCTCTGTGCAGAGCACTGTATTAAGCGCTTGGGAAGTACAATCTTTGTACATATTTATTACTCTATGTATTCATTTTACTTGTACATATTTATTCGATTTTTTTATTCATTCATTCATTCATTCAATCGTATTTAGTGAGCGCTTACTGTGTGCAGAGCACTGTACTAAGCGCTTGGGACGTACACTCTTTATACATATTTATTACTCTATTTTACTTGTACATATTTATTCGATATTTTATTCATTCATTCATTCAATCATATTTATTGAGCGCTTACTGTGTGCAGAGCACTGTACTAAGCGCTTGGGAAGTACAATCTTTGTACATATTTATTACTGTTTGTATTTATTTTACTTGTACATGTTTATTCTATTTTTTATTCATTCATTCATTCATTCAACCATATTTATTGCTTCCCATGAAGTGGACAGACTAAGTGGTAATAATCATCATTCATTCATTCAATCGTATTTATTGAGCGCTTACTGTGTGCAGAGGACTGTACTAAGCGCTTGGGAAGTACAATCTTGTTAATATGTTTTGTTTTGTCGTCTGTCTCCCCCTTCTAGACTGTGAGCCCACTGTTGGGTAGGGACCGGCTCTAGACGTTGCCGACTTGGACTTCCCAAGTGGTTACTACAGTGCTCTGCACACAGTAAGCGCTCAATAAATACGATTGAATGAATGAATGATTATTATTACCGCATAGTCTGTCCACTTCATGTGAATCAAAGACACCGTCGAGTCCAATTATCTCGCATCTCCCCATTGGGTACACGGTGGCCGTGGTGTCTCACGTTGAAAATGGCGGATCAGTCAATCAATCACTGGTGTTTGTTCCTTGAATCGTATTTATTGAGCGCTTCCTGTGGGTAGAGCACTGTACTAAGCGCTTGGGAAAGTAGAGTACAGCAGATTTCCCACAGTGAGCTAGAGGAATGGGCCTCAGTCCTGTAACTTCTGGTATGAAGTATGAAGTCATGTGAAGTATGAAGTCACGCTGTGTGAGGTAAAAGGATCAAGAATAATAATAATAATAATGATGGCATTTATTAAGCACCTACTATGTGCAAAGCACTGTTCTAACGGATCATATGAGGATCAATCATCTAGAAGGATCATCAATCAATCTTCTGTGAGCTGAGCCCACTGTTGGGTAGGGACCGTCTCTATATGTTGCCGACTTGTACTTCCCAAGCACTTAGTACGGTGCTCTGCCCACAGTAATCGCTCAATAAATACGATTGAATGAATGAATGAATGAATCAGTGAATTAATCGATGACTTTTACTGAGCACTTACTGTGTGCAGAGTGCTGTACTAGTAACTCGGGTGAGAAGCAGCGTGGCTCGGTGGAAAGAGCCCGGGCTTGGGTGTCCGAGGTCATGGGTTCAAATCACGGCTCTGCCAGTTGTCAGCTGGATGACCTTGGCCAAGTCACTTCACTTCTCTGGGCCTCAGTGACCTCATCTGGAAAATGGGGATGAGGACTGGGAGCCCCCCGTGGGACAACCGGCTCACCTTGTATCTCCCCCAGCGCTTAGAACAGTGCCTGGCACATAGTAAGCACTTGGCTCAGGGGAAAGAGCCTGGGCTTTGGAGTCAGAGGTCATGAGTTCAAATCCCACCTCCGCTGCTTGTCAGCTGTGTGACTTTGGGCAAGTCACTTCACTTCTTTGGGTCTCAGTTACCTCATCTGCAAAATGGGGATTAAGATTGTGAGCCCCACATGGGACAACCTGATCACTTTGTATCCTCCCCAGCGCTTAGAACAGTGCTTTGCACATAGTAAGTGCTTCACAAATACCAAAATTATTATTATTAACAAATGCCATTATTATTATTATTATTATTAAATAAGCGTTCATTGCAGTACCTTGAATAAAATACCTCACCTGCAGAGTGCTGTGCCGCCAATCCGAGCCCACCGCTGCATTTCTTGTACATATTTACTCTTGTACATATTGACTATTCTATTTATTTCCTTAATGATGCGCATCTAGCTTTATTTCTGCCTTCAGGACATCTCCATCTGGATGTCTGACCGCCACCTAAAGCTCAACATGTCGAAGACTGAACTCCTTGTCTTCCCTCCCAAACCTTGCCCTCTCCCTGACTTTCCCATCTCTGTTGACGGCACTACCATCCTTCCTGTCTCACAAGCCCGCAACCTTGGTGTCATCCTCGACTCCGCTCTCTCATTCACCCCTCACATCCAAGCCGTCACCAAAACCTGCCGGTCTCAGCTCCGCAACATTGCCAGGATCCGCCCTTTCCTCTCCATCCATACTGCTACCCTGCTCATTCAAGCTCTCATCCTATCCCGTCTGGACTACTGCATCAGCCTTCTCTCTGATCTCCCATCCTCGTGTCTCTCTCCACTTCAATCCATACTTCATGCTTCTGCCCGGATTATCTTTGTCCAGAAACGCTCTGGGCATATTACTCCCCTCCTCAAAAATCTCCAGTGGCTACCAATCAATCTGCACATCAGGCAGAAACTCCTCACCCTGGGCTTCAGGGCTGTCCATCACCTCGCCCCCTCCTACCTCACCTTCCTTCTCTCCTTCTACAGCCCAGCCCGCACCCTCGCTCCTCCACCGCTAATCTCCTCACCGTACTTCGTTCTCGTTTGGCTTGTTCTCTGTCTCCCCCTTTTAGACTGTAAGCCCACTATTGGGTAGGGACTGTCTCTATATGTTGCCAATTTGTACTTCCCAAGCGCTTAGTACAGTGCTCTGCACATAGTAAGCGCTCAATAAATACGATTGATGATGATTTCTATTTATTCTTGTAATAATGATGGCATTTATTAAGCACTTACTATGTGCAAAACACTGTTCTAAGCGCTGGAGAGGTTATAAGGTGATGAGGTTTGTCCCACAGGGGGCTCACAGTCTCAATCCCCATTTTCCAGATGAGGTAACTGAGGCCCAGAGAAGTGAAGTGACTTGCCCAAATTGACACAGCTGACAAGTGGTGGAGCCGGGATTCGAACCCATGGCCTCTAACTTCAAAGCCCAGGCTCTTTCCACTGAGCCACGATGCTTCTCATGACTCGACACCTGTCCACCTGTTTTGTATCATTGTCTGCCTCCCCCTTCTAGACTGTGAGCCCGTTGTTGGGTAGAGGCCATCTCTCTATGTTGCCAATTTATACTTCCCAAGCGCTTAGTACAGTGCTCTGCACACGGTAAGCACTCAGTAAATGCGATTGAATGAATGAATGTTTTGTTTTGTTGTCTGTCTCCCCCTCCATGCCGGTGAGCCCTTTGCTGGGTTGGGACCATCTCTATATGTTACCAACTTCCACATCCTGAGCACTCAGTACATTGCTCTGCACACAGCAAGTGCTCAATAAATACAATTGAATGAATGAATGTTTTGTTTTGTCAACTGTCTCCCCCTTCTAGACTGTGAGCCCGCTGTTGGGTAGGGACCGTCTCTACATGTTGCCAACTCCTACTTCCCAAGTGCTCAGTGCAGTGCTCCACACACGGTAAGCGCTCAATAAATACGATTGAATGAATTTTGTTCCTAGCATCAGCACTTTATTTACCACTGCATTGTTTTGACTTGTCAATGATTTATTTGGCTATTTTCTTCCAGATACATCTGTACAATTTCCAGTCATATCCTCGCTCTTCCTCCTCGTTCCCAATATCTGTCCATAATTTTTATCCCCTTCTAGACTGTGAGCCCGCTGTCGGGTAGGGACCGTCTCTCTATATTGCCAACTTGGACTTCCAAAGCGCCTAGTACAGTGCTCTACACACAGGTTGTCACCAAGGCCCAGCCGGTAGAAGTTCGACGCAGCCGTGGAGCCGGGATGGTGGGCTTCACCTGGGAGGGGTGGATCCAAAGCTATACGAACTGGCAGAAAAGGAAGACGAGAGAACCCGGCAGGGTCCCTCCCAAGACGGCTTTAGTGAAATGTGGCCGACCACGAGCTCAACCCAAACCCAATCTCTGTCGAGGAACGGACACGGGTGATCGGTGACAGGGGCGCGCTGATGGAGGACTCTGGCAGCCCACAACTTAACGAGAGTCGCCTGGAGAGACAAAACATAGACTCGCAGGGCGTTGTCGCGCGCTTGCAGGGTTGGAGGAGGTCGGGGATCCGAGAGGCTTCCCCAGAACGGGGGATGACCAAGCAGCCGCTTGGAAGGTGATGCATTCCAAGGAGCCCGGGGGCGACATCGTAGATGATAAAGGGTGGGAGGCAGGACCACCGGCCGTTTGAGATGAGCTTCCGTACAACATATCCCCAGAGGTGTTCACGATTGGCACGGTCCACCTTTCCTGAACTACGGGGATGGTACGGTGCACGGAAGGAACGTTCAATCCCGAGAGATCGGTACATTTCAGATTGAACAGACCCAGTAAAGTGCGATCCCCGATCGGAATCGATAACAGCGGGTGACCCAGAGCGGGGAACGACTTCCGGGAAGAGGCATTTCACCACCGTAAGAGCAGCTGCTCGAGAAGAAGGGAAGCCCTCCATCTACCCAGTCGGGCCATCGACAATAACCGGCAGATATCAAAACCGACCTGCCCTCGGAAGTGGCACAAAATCAAACTGCAATCCCTCGAAGGGGGGAGAGACCCAGGGGCGCCCCCTCAAAGTAACCCGACGACCAGGATAGGCATTAAAGCTGTGGCGGGTAGCGCAAACGGCTGTAAAACGTTTGGCAACGGGATGCGTACCTGGAGCAAACCTGATTCGGAGGACTGTGGCTTCCAAGGCAACTGCCCCAAAGCGGCTCTCCTGGCAAAAGCTCGGGCAAACACATCGCAACGCGGTGGCGGGCAGTACAGGGCGTCCATCGGGGACCCAAAAGGGTCCATCCCGTTCCAGTGCCTCACGTCGCCGAGGCCACTCAGCTCTTTCCTCATCGGTAATCAGGGAGGGCACCGGACTGCCGGGCATAGACATAGGGCACATGGCCACAGCACGAGCTACCCGAGCAGCGGGGGCATGTCGGGCTGCCCGACGAGAGGCCTGGTCGGCTCGGAGATCACCCAGACTAGGGGAATTACTTCCTCGGGTGTGAGCCATGCACACGCACAACAGTCACCTCGACCGGGAGCCCAATACGTTCCCCATCAGCAACCTGAAGGCCAGCTGAGGTGAGGCACCCACGACTTTGCCACAGGGCCACTGTAGCGTGACGGACCCCAAAGGCTCACCCGGAGTCTGTATAGATGGTCACACGCCTCCCCTTACCGAGGAACACTGCCCGTGTAAGGGCTTCAGGCCCAGCTGCATGCGCGCCACAAGAAGCCGGTCCACAGCACAGAAGTTAGGGTGACCACAGCCGCGCCCAGGAGGCTTCCTAGAATCAATGCGATTCCTTCCTGATCGTCACAAACCAAAGTCACGTTCGAATGGCGTAACAGATATCATCCCACTAAGGGAGATGGAGTGGAAGGAACGATAAAGAACGGGTGGTGGACGTAAACCTCCCATGGCCAGCACTGAAGGGGCTGCGTTCTAGGAACAGTTTGAACCTTTTCACCTATCACCGCTGCACTTACCCTATCCTTCTCTCAAGCACCAGGGGGAAAGGACGGGGGCACCTAATAGGTCGCACCCGTATCAACCAACAACTTACAAGACTTTACATTAATGGTTAATTCAAAGAACACCTCGGGGTCACGGGTCACCACGGGAATCATACCGTATGGCTCTACCCGTGGTTCATCAACGGGGCTTGGATGAGGGTCAATCCCCAGGGAGTATCCTGCCAGTGAGGCACACACGTTGGAGATACTCGTATCCAGGGGATCACCCGTTCAGGGGAGACGGTAGTCACTGGGGTCCCTGCAGACCCAGGGCCCAGTCGGGCCAAAATCGGGACCTGCATTTTGAGCCCGGGGCATATGGGGCCTATTCCACGGGACCAGACCCGCATTGGGTCTAACGTAGCTCGCATGGCCCGGGACTGGAAACCGCGGGTGTCCGCCCCGTTTGACGTTGCGCCACAATAGGGGACATTCTCGCATAAAGTGACCCTCCTGATGACAATAAAAGCAACATCCCGCGGGTACGGGGGTGCCCACAGTCAGGACTTAGGCGGCGTTGGCGGACTTCATATTCTGAACATGACGCGCGATCTCCCTCAGTTCGGGCAGAGGTTTTGCTGCCCATGAGGGAATATACTTCTCAAAATAGTCAGCCAACCTTCCCTGTTTCACAAAGGCAGTGGCCAGGGCCCTGGCATCTCTTTCATTCTCCAGGTTTAACTGCACTAACGACTCGGCTCCCTCGCTAAACCGAGTGAAAAATTTCTCGGAAGTTTCCCCTTCCTGCTGGATCAACCCATGAAAGGAGGCCCAATCAGGCCGTTTATGGCCCAGTTCTTTGATGGCAGCCAAGAGGGTCTGCCGCGCCTGGCCCAGGTGGGTCCAATCTGCATCGACATCGAAGTGCCGATCAGGTTCGGCCATCGGCTATGCCACATGAGGCGGACCGTCATTTTCCAACTTGACAGTCAGGGCCCTAAGACGGGAGCGCTCCTCGGCAGTGAAAAAGAGGTCGAGCAACTCCTCTACATCCACCCACGAATTTTCCGTCCGGAAAATTCCCGAGACCCTCCGATACACTTCCTGCGGATTTTTCTGGAAGGGCAGAGTATTCTTCTGTCAGGTTATAAGAGGGACATGGGCCCTTATCCCGGCCATTCGAATGATCCCATCCTGAGCTGGGAACTGCTGCAAAGTTGGGTCTATGGGAGGTAAAAGTGGCACCAGAGGATAAACATGTCGGGGGGGAGCTGAAGCCCCCATCAGGTCCCCCGAGTGGGGCTGCAGACTTGAGACCGAAGGCAATACTGCCTTTCCTCCTACAAGCGACAACGTTCCTACTTTGGATGGAGAGGACTGGGTCTTGCTCATTTTATCCCAACAATACCAATAGCATATTTCATCAAACTGGGAAAAGGATAGAATATCCCGGAGCTTACGGAGATGTTGGGGATCAAAAGATCCTCCCGCGGGCCAGAAATAATTACCCTTTGGTCTCAGAACTGAGTCCAGACCTTGTGACCCCCAACAAGTTGTTTCTTAGACATTCCTTTGGTTATGGGCAGGTGACCCTCGTCCCATGACTGGAGAGTTTTACACAGACACAAGTCTAATTTAGAGTGGCTCGAGCCCATGGTCCCGAAAACCAGGACCCTCTTTCTGTTTATCCGGGAAAGAACCCCTAGGACGTCTACTAGGCCCCTCAGAAGTTGTCTTCCGAGGCCTACAACCCGCTTACCTCTTAATGCAAGGGGTTACCCTCCAATTAGGGAAGGGAAATCCGCTCACCTGGACCCTCCAAATTAACAACCCACCAGAAGAGAAGGGGAGACTCGGACCCTAGGAGCGGATCCTTACTTACAAGGCCGTCGATGAGGAGAGTCAACCGTTCTCAGCTGCGAAGGTCGTTCCTCTCCAGATCACGGCACTCCGGTCGCTCAAATTAGCCACTGTTATCGCCAAGGAGGGGGGAAACTAAGTCAACCGGGGTAAATCGGCTGAAGGGTTAGGGAACCCAAGGAGACCTGAGTTCAGAGGCCTGAACTCAGAGTTCAGATGGATTGGTAGAGGCCGGAAGGCCGACTGCTCGCCCGGTCACCTCCTGAGAGGTATCAGGAATGAACAGCCCCTATTCCAGCAGCTTTTTCCCGTTTTTTTTGGTTCCCTAAACGAGCTCCACAAAGTATTCCTTAGCGTGCGAAAACTTTAGCACCCTGTTAGCAGGAAATGTTAGCAGGAGAGCTCGCCCACACAGAATTGGGTCTTTTCAGGCAGGGCGTAGCCGCCTTGATCAGTGTCAGCCCTCCTCATTCATTCATTCATTCATTCATTCATTCATTCATTCATTCAATCGTATTTATTGACGCACTTTGATACGCATGCCAGCCTCACGTGACTTATGTTCATATTCTTTTTCTACTACTCCCATTTGTACTTTATTTTAATGTCTGTCTCCCCCATAAGCAGTTTGATACTCATACTAGTCCCGCATAACATATGTACATATCATAATAATGATAACGATGGCATTTATTAACCACTTACTACGTGCAAAGCACTGTTCTAAACTCTGGGGAGGTTACAAGGTGATCAAGTTGTCCCACGGGGGGCTCACAGTCTTCATCCCCATTTTCCAGATGAGGTCACTGAGGCCCAGAGAAGTGAAGTGAGTTGCCCAAAGTCACTCATCTGACAATTGGCGGAGCTGGGATTTGAACCCACGACCTCTGACTCCAAAGCCCGTGCTCTTTCCTCTGAGCCACGCTGCTTCTCTATATGATAATAATAATAATAATAATAATGGCATTTATGAAGTGATTACTATGTGCAAAGCACTGTTCTAAACGCTGGGGAGGTTACAAGGTGATCAAATTGTCCCACGGGAGGCTCACAGTCTTCATCCCCATTTTACAGATGAGGGAACTGAGGCTCAGGGAAGTGAAGTGACTTGCCCAAAGTCACAGAGCTGACAATTGGCGGAGCTGGGATTTGAACCCGTGACCTCTGACTCCAAAGCCTTCAGCGCTTAGAACAGTGCTTTGCGCATAGTAAGCGCTTAATAAATGCCATTATTATTATTATTGTTATCATAATTATTCTACTACTCCTATCTGTACTTTATTTTAATGTCCGTCTCCCCCTGTAGACTGTAAGCTTTTTGTGGGCAGGGATCACTTTCACCTGCTCTGTTGTATTGTACTTTCACAAGCCCTTAGTACAGTGTTTTGTACACAGTTAGTGCCCAAGAAAACTCATTGGTTGATTAAGTTGGGCCGACTTCTGGGTAGACGCAGAAGAGAAGCAGCGTGGCTCAGTGGAAAGAGCCCGGGCTTTGGAGTCAGAGGTCATGGGTTCAAATGCCGGCTCCGCCAATTGTCAGCTGTGTGACTTTAGGCAGGTCACTTTACCTCCCTGTGCCTCGGTTCCCTCCTCTGTAAAATGGGGATGAAGACTGTGAGCCCCCCGTGGGACAACCTGGTCACCTCGTAACCCCCCCCCCCAGAGCTTAGAACAGTGCTTTGCACGTAGTAAGCACTTAACAAATGCCATCATTATTACTGTTATTATTGTTATCTCACCTGTCAAATGGGGATGAAGACTGTGAGCCCCCCGTGGGACAACCTGATCGCCTTGTAACCTCCCCAGCGCTTAGAACAGTGCTTTGCACATAGTAAGTGCTTAATAAATGCCATCATTGTTATTATTATCTGCACATAGTAGGCGCTTAATAAATATGAGTGATTAAAACTCTCCCAGAATGATAGATTAAGCTATTGGATTCACAGCCGCCATGTAGCCCCAGTTACACATTCGACCAATGGTATATCATTCAATATGGTTAAATTTCGAATTGCTTAATGAACATAAACTTTCCGACAATTTATCCAAAGAGTAGTCAATAATATATGAATTGTTGACCTCTAGAAATCTAATTACTTTTCTACTTTTCCCCAGTGTTAGCAAGATTAAGACTCTGGGTAGGTGGTTCATTTATTAACCGTCCTATATTTTCAAAGTTGACAGCACTCGTTTAGTCCCTACTGGATACAGAGAACTAAAGTGCACTCTTGAAAGATATACTGAAGCAAGATTCAACATCCCAGTCCTTGAAGAACCTTCAACCAAATCAGGAAGACAGGAGACATAAATTGACAAATGGATCATAGTCAAATGTGTGAACAGAGACAAAATAACCGACGCAAAAACACGGATGAATACATATGTTGCCAACTTGTAGTTCCCAACCGCTTAGTACAATGCTCTGCACAGAGTAAGCGCTTAATAAATATGATTGAATGAATTCAGTGCTCTGCACCCCGAAAGCGCTCAATAAATACGATTCATTCAGTCGTACTTATTGAACACTACCTGCGGGCAGAGCACTGTACTAAACGCTTATTGAGCACTACCTGTGTGCAGAGCACTGTGCTAAGCGCTTATTGAGCACCTTACCATGTGCAGAGAACGGCCCAGATATCCCTGGCCCAGATATCCCCGGCCCAGATATCCCTGGCCACAGTGAATTTGCGGGATTAGAGAGGGAGACAGACATTAACGTAAATTACATTCATTCATTCATTCAATCGTATTAATTGAGCGCTTACTGTGTGCAGGGCACTGTACTAAGCGCTTGGGAAGTCCAACTTGACAACGTCTAGAGATGGTCCCTACCCAACATTGGGCTGCCAGTCAAGAAGGGGGAGACAGAGAACAAAACAGAACGTATTAACAAAATAAAATAAATAGAATAAACACGTACAAATAAAATAAATAAATAGAGTAATAAAGACGTACAAACATATATACGTAGATACAGGTCTCTACATGAGCGCCATGGGGCTGGAAGGGGTGGCTATCACAGTGTTTAAGAGGAACATACCCACGTGTCTAGAGGACACCAAAGGCAGGTCTCAGACAGGAAAGTGGGGCTATGTCAGGGAAGGTCCTTTGGAGGAGGTGTGATTTTAAAGTGCTTGGTACAGTGCTCTCCATTCAAAAAGCGCTCAATAAATACGACTGACTGAATGAGTTTCTGTTTGATGCAGCGATGCATGGGCAATCATCGGAGGCCCAGAATCCATGAAGGAGAGCCCGCCTTTCCTCTACTCCATCCTGAGGGCCCATTCAACCGGTCAATCAATCGATGGCATTTATTGAGTGCCTACTCTGCGCTTAGAACAGTGCTTAGCACATAGTAAGTGCTTAATAAATTCCATTATTATTATTGTTACTCCGTGCAGAGAGCTGTACTAAGCACTTGGGAGCAGACTGAATTCTTGATCACGCTGTCAAAGAGTTTATAATCTACTGAGGGAGACAGATACTAAAATAAACTACAAATCGGATACGCTATCCTTCCCTAGGGCACATATTTTTTATAAAAATACAAAGAATGCAGAATAGAGGCTCATAGAAACACATATATTAAAAGCTGCAATGAGTATATTCTCTCATGTTACCATCAGTATCAGTAGTTGCCACTTTATGAAGCATTCTGCAGGACGAAACTATAATCTATCTCTTTTAGAAACTTTGATATTGTATTTTGAACGTTTTTCTGTGCTGGGGACCTACAGACAGGGCAGCAGAACTGCCTGCTCTCTGATAAAGTCATTTTAGGGGGTGAATTAAGCTCTTAGTACAGTGCTCTGCACCACAGTAAGTGCTCAATAAATACGATTGAATGAACGAATGAATTGGGGCTGTTGGCTTTTTTTTTGTTCACCAGGTATAACTATTCTCGACTTTCCTTTGAAGGAAATGAAAGGGAAGAGGGAAGTATTGGGAAATCAGAGAGAGAACATACGGGTAGAAAAAAGAATGTTTCCTGGGAAAATAGTTTCATAAAGTGTGAATTTTACAATGTTGCATGCATAACTGCTCAAGAGATGCAACGTGGCCTAGCAGATGGACCACAAGCCTAGAAGTGAGAAGGATCTGGGTTCTAGTCCCAGCTCTGTTACTGATCCGCTGTGTGACCTTGGGCAGGTCACTTCACTGGGCCTCAGTTATTATTTTCATCGTCAAGTACTGTCGAATCGTTTCTGCTTCATAGCGACTCTAGGGATATATTTTCTCCAGAACATCCCGTCTTCTGCCATAATCTTTAACCTTGCTAACGGTTCTTCTGCCTCTTCCACGTTTCCCCTGGACTTTTCTTAGCATTAGTGTCTTCTAAGGGAATTAGTCCTCCTTATGCTGCCTCCAAAATATGCTAAACTAAGTCGAGTCATTTGGCCTGCCAAAGACCACTTTGGTTTCATTTGCTTCAAAATACACTGGTTTGCTTTTCTGGCGGTCCACGGTACCTGCAGAAACCTTCTCCAACACCCCATTCCAAAAGAATCGTTGTCATTTCTATCCTGTTTTTTCACCGTCCGGCTTTCGGTTCCAGACATCGTCACCGGAAAGACCGTGGAATTGACAGATTGTATTTCTGTGGCAAATGTTACATCGGTGCATTTCATGACTTTTTCCAGGCTCTTCGTAGTTGGGCCTCAGTGGCCTTATCTGGAAAATGGGGATGATCACCTTGTAGCCTCCCCAGCGCTTAGAACAGTGCTTTGCACATAGCAAGTGCTTAATAAATGCCATTCTTATTAAAGCATTTAACAAAGACCCTTCGTCTCCCGAAGCTGTCGAGCGAGAATGAGCGATGTGGGGAAGACTGTAGTGGGGATTGCTAGCATCCTGGCTCCGAGGGGAATATGCAGGAGAAGCAATCGGGAAAGTTCGATTAATGGGGAAGTTTGAGTCTGGTCTACCAACCCCCTGCCCGTCCCCCTGAAGTGTTTTGTTTTTTTACACTGGTATGTACAATTCATAGGATATTTGTTACTCACTGACTGGATAGAGGTTATCTGTTTACAAGACTTTCTCCAAACAATGAAATTCTCCAATGCCCTGCTATGGGACAAAGAAGATTCAGATGCTGGTGGTATCAAATATTTCTTTTTGCATCAGATATTTGAGAGACAGCTGTGTTGAAAATACAATCGAGGCTTTTTCCTCTTGGCTGGGTCATCACAACACTAGGTTAGGAAATATTTGGACAGTGTTAACAGCCATTGGAAAACGTTTAGTACATATTTACTATTCGCTTTATTTTGTTAATGATGTGCATATAGCTTTAATTCTATTTGTTCTGACGATTTTGACACCTGTCTCCATGTTTTGTTTTGTTGTCTGTCTCCCCCTTCTAGACTGTGAGCCCTTTGTTGGGTAGGGACCGTCTCTATATTCTGCCGATTTGTATTTCCCAAGCGCTTAGTACAGTGCTCTGTATGGCTCTATATCCCATATCTAGGATCAATCACTTTTTCTTAATGGCATTTATTAAGCGCTTACTGTGTGCAAAGCACCGTTCTAAACGCTGGGGAGGTTGCAAGGTGATCAGATTGTCCCACGTGGGGCTCACGGTCTTAATCCCCATTTTACAGATGAGATAACTGAGGCTCAGAGAATAATAATAATGATGGCATTTATTAAGCGCCTACTATGTGCAAAGCACCGTTCCAAGCGCCGGGGAGGTTACAAGGTGATCAGATTGTCCCATGGGGGGCTCACAGTCTTAATCCCCATTTTCCAGATGAGGTGACTGAGGCTCAGAAAAGTGAAGTGACTGGCCCCAAAGTCACACAGCTGACACGTGGCGGAGTCAGGATTCGAACCCATGACCTCTGACTCCAAAGCCCCACTTCTCTACTACAGCTGCACATAACTGTTCTAGTAGTTACAGTATTTAAGTGCTCACTTTGGTCGGAATACCATCTTAAGCACTGGGAAAGCATATACGTACAGTGCTCTGCACTCAGTCAGCGCTCAATAAATACGATTGAATGAATTAGCCACAGATTTGGGAATTAGACCCAAACTCTGAATTTTTTTTGTGGATTTGTTAGGCGCTTACTATATGTCAAACAACACTTTGCTGGGAGAGATACAAGCCCGCTGTTGGGCAGGGACCATCTCCATATGTTGCCGACTTGTAATAATAATAGTAATAATAATGATGGTATTTATTAAGCGCTTACTATGCTAAGCGCTGGGGAGGTTACAAGGTGATCAGGTATATGTTGCCAACTTGGAATTCGCAAGCGCTTAGTACAGTGCTCTGCACACAGTCAGCACTCAATAAATACGATTGAATCAATGAATGAATACAAGGTTGGACACAGTTCCTGTCCCAAATAGGGCTCACAGTTTATGGAGGAGGGAGAGCAGGTATTTAATCCCCATTTTATAGTTATAGTTTATAGTTACTATTATAGTAATAATAATAATAATAATGGCATTTGTTAAGTGCTTACTATGTGCAAAGCACTGTTCTAACATTATTATAGTAATAATGATAATAATAATGGCATTTGTTAAGCGCTTACTATGTGCAAAGCACTGTTCTAACATTATTATAGTAAAAATAATAATAATAATGATGGTATTTGTTAAGCACTTACTATGTGCAAAGCACGTATTCTAACATGATTATACTCATAGTAATAATAATAATAATAATGGCATTTGTTAAGCGCTTACTATGTGCAAAGCACTGTTCTAACATTATTATAGTAATCATAATAATAATAATGATGGCATTTGTTGAGCGCTCACTATGTGCAAAGCACTGTTCTAACATTATTATAGTAATAATAATAATAATAATAATGACATTTGTTAAGTGCTTACTATGTGCAAAGCATTGTTCTAACATTATTATAGTAATAATAATAATAATAATGATGGCATTTATTAAGTACTCTTTTTGTGCAAAGTCCTGTTCTAACATTATAGTAATAATAATAATAATGATGATGGCATTTGTTAAGCACTTACTATGTGCAAAGCACTGCTAATAATGATAATAATAATAATGGCATTTATTAAGCGCTTACTATGTGCAAAGCACTGTTCTAAATGTTGGGGTGGTTACAAGGTGATCAGGTTGTCCCACGGGGGGCTCATAGTCAATCCCCATTTTCCAGATGAGGTCACTGAGGCTCAGAGAAGTGAAGTGACTTGCCCAAAGTCACACAGCTGACAAGTGGCAGAGGCAGGATTTGAACCCATGACCTCTGACTCCAAAGCCTGGGCTCTTTCCACTGAGCCACGCTGTTAATAATGTTGGTATTTGCTAAGCGCTTACTAGAGCACTGTTCTAAGCGCTGGGTTAGACACAAGGTGATCAGGTTGTCCCACAAGGGGCTCACAAACTTAAGCCCCATTTTCCAGATGAGATAACTGAGGCCCAGAGAAGTCAAGTGCCTTGCCCGAGGTCGCACAGCAGACGAGTGGCAGAATTGGCGTTAGAGAAGCAGCGCGGCTCAGTGGAAAGAGCCCGGGCTTGGGAGTCCAAGGTCGTGGGTTCAAATCCCGGTTCCACCGCTTGTCAGCAGTCACTTCACTTCTCTGGGCCTCGGTTCCCTCATCTGGAAAATGGGGATTAAGACTGTGAGCCCCACGGGGGACAACTGGATCACCTTGTATCCTCCCCAGTGCTTAGAACAGTGTTTTGCACATAGTAAGCGCTTAACAAATATCAAAATTATTATTAGAACCTATGACCTCTTGGCTCCCAGGCCCAAGCTGTAACCACTAGAACTATGAGTGAGAAATAACTTTCAGGACGCCCGGAAGGGGGTGGAAGGGCGAAGCTGGGCTGAAAAAAGGGGGAAAAAGATGGGGGGCAAGAGAAAACCAGGAATGGGGGAACATCACTGGCCAATAGCACATTCTGCCTGGAGCGAGGAGCGAGCCGGACTCGGTTGCTCTGATTATACAGAAGCAGTGTGGTTTAGTGGCGAGAGCACGGGCTTGGGAGTCATAGGTCGTGGGTTCTAATCCTGCTTCTGCCGCTCGTCAGCTGTGTGACCTTGGGCCAGTCACTTCACTGTGCCTCAGTTTCCTCATCTGAAAATGGGGATGAAGACTGTGAGCCCCACATGGGACAACCTGGTGACCTGGTATCTACCTGGTATCAGAGAAGCAGCGTGGCACAGTGGAAAGAGCTCGGGCTTTGGAGTCAGAGGTCATGGGTTCAAATCTCGGCTCCACCAATTGGCAGCTGGGTGACTTTGGGCAAGTCACTTCACTTCGCTGGGCCTCAGTTCCTGCATCTGTAAAATGGGGATTAAGAGTGTGAGCTCCCCATGGGACAACCTGATCACCTTGTAACCTCCCCAGCACTTAGTACAGTGCTTTGCACATAGTGAGCGCTTAATAAATGCCATTTATAATTAATAAATACATATAAACAAATAAATATGAATTATAAATTATATATATAAATTATAAATAAACAAATATAAATAAATAAATGCCATTAATAAACCCCAGTGCTTGGAATAGTGTTTGGCACACAGTAAGCGCTTAACAAATCCCAACATAATTCATTCAATCGTATTTATTGAGCGCTTACTGTGTGCAGAACACTGTACTAAGCGCTTCGGAAGTACAAGTTGTCAACATATAGAGACGGTCCCTACCCAACAGCGGTCTCAGAGTCTAGGAGTCTAGAACAATAATAATTATTATTATTATTATTGCAGGACCGGGCACGGGCTCACCTGAGGATAAGCCCGCTGTTGGGTAGGGACTGTCTCTATATGTCGCCGACTTGTACTTCCCAAGCGCTCAGTAAGGTGCTCTGCACACAGTAAGCACTCAATAAATACGATGGAATGAATGAATTGGATGGATGAAATGAGAAGCAGCGTGGCTCAGTGGAAAGAGCACAGAGTCAGAGTTCATGGGTTCAAATCACGGCCCCACCGATTGTCAACTAGGTGACTTTGGGCAAGTCACTTCACTTCTCTGGGCTTCAGTTACCTCATCTGGAAAATGGGGATTAAGACTGTGAGCTCCCCATGGGACAACCTGATCACCTTGTAACCTCCCCAGCGCTTAGTACAGTTCTTTGCACATAGTAAGTGCTTAATAAATGCCATCATCATTATTATTACCCCAGCACTTGGAATAGTGCTTGGCACATAGTAAGCGCTTAACAAATCCCAATGTAATTCATTCAATCATATTTATTGAGTGCTTACTGTGTGCAGAGCACTGTACTAAGGGCTTGGGAAGTCCATGTTGGCAACATATAGAGACGGTCCCTACCCAACAGCGGGCTCAGAGTCTAGAACTCTACAATAATAATAATAATTATTATTATTATTGCAGGGCCGGGCATGGGCTCGCCTGAGGATTAGCCTGTTGTTGGGTGGGGACCGTCTCTATTTGTCGCCGACTTGTACTTCCCAAGTGCTCAGTACGGTGCTCTGCACACAGTAAGCGCTCAATAAATACGATGGAATGAATGAATTGGATGGATGGAATGAGAAGCAGCGTGGCTCAGTGGAAAGAGCACAGGCTTTGGAGTCGGAGGTCATGGGTTCATGTCCTGGCTCCACCAATTGCCGGCTGGATGACTTTGGGCAAGTGACTTCACTTCTCTGGGCCTCAGTGACCTCATTTGGAAAAAGGAGATTAAGACTGTTAGCCCCTCGTGGGATGACCTGATGACCTGGGAACCTCCCCAGTGCTTAGGACAGTGCTTTGCACATAGTAAGTGCTTACTAAAGGCCATCATTATTATTATCATTGTTATTATTATTATTATTATTTTTATCAGAAGTCACTTCACTTCTCTGGGCCTCAGTGACCTCATCTGGAAAAAGGGGATTAAGATTGTGAGCCCCTCGTGGAACGACCTGATGACCTGGGAACCTCCCCAGAGCTTAGAACAGCGCTTTGCACAGAGTAAGCGCTTAATAAATGCCATCATCAGCATCATCAATGAATAAGTGAAGGATTAGCTTGCTTTCTCCTGAGAGAAAAGCCTGGAACCAGCCTTGCCCAGCTGGGTGGGAGGGAGGCCAAGCAACAGCGGGCAGGGGTGGGCAAGGCCGGGGTGTGGAGGTGTGCTGGCCAGACCACCTCGCTTGCCATTTGGGGGGCACCTTCTCTGCCCCTGGGCCTGGGAGGAGGAGGAAGAGGACGAGGGAGGGGAGGAGGGAGAGGAGGGGGAAGGAGTGAAGGAGGAGGAGGGAGGGGAGGAGGGGGAAGGGGAGGAGGAGGAAGGGGAGGAGGAGGAAGGGGAGGAGGAGGAAGGAGGTGAGGAGGGGGAGGAGAGGGAAGGAGAGGAGGAGAAGGGAGGGGAGGAGGGAGAAGGGGAGGGGGAAGGGGAGGAGGAGGGAGGAGAGGAGGGGGAAGGAGAGGAGGAGGGAGGTGAGGAAAGAGAGGAGGAGGAGGAGGGAGGTGAATGGGGGAGGAGGAAGGTGAGGAGGGGGAAGGCGAGAAGGAGGAGGAGGGAGGTGGGGGAGGAGGAGGAGGGAGGCGAGGAGGGGGAGGAGGGGAAGGGGAGAAGGAGGAGGGAGGTGAGGGGGGGAGGAAGGGGAGGGAGAGGAGGAGGGGGTGAGAAGGGAGGAAGGGGAAGGGGAGGAGGAGGGAGGAGGGGGAGGAGGGCAGAAGGAAGAGGGAGGTGAGGAGGGAGGAGGGGGAAGGAGAGAAGGAGGAGGGAGGGGAGGGGGAGGAGGAGCGAGAGGAGGAGGGGGAAGGAGGGGAGGAGGGAGGAGGGGAGGGATAGAAGGAGGGAGGAGAGGGAAGGAGAGAAGGAGGAAGAGGAGGAGGGAGGTGAGGAGGGAGGAGGGGGAAGGACAGAAGAAGGAGGAGGGAGGGGAGGAGCGAGGTGAGGAGGGGCAATGATATCGACAAGTAGGGTGCAAAATATGTTAACAGGTGTCAATCGGCCGCAGGGTTCTTGTACCCAAGGTGGTGAGGCAGAGGGGAAAAATGCCTCGGAGACAGGAGTTCAGATAGAGCAGGAAAGAAGGAAAGTGGCTCCGTGCCCCTTCACCTCCCGGGAGAGGGACGAGTGCCAAGCAGCCCCGACCGATCCCAGCCGCTTCTTCCGCTTTTATTGGGTTTCAAATCCGAGCTATACAAAGGATTCCCGAGAGTGGTGCCCTACGTGAGGCCTTGGCATTCCTAGATCCCAAGTTAAAGTGAAACCGTTTGTTTGGCACGGTTTGGTAAGTGTTAAAATCCCCGTTTACAAGATGTTCTCAGGAGATAACGGTAACACGGGATGGGGACATTCCAGATAGAGAGGAGCCACTTGGGTTGATGTTACTTTACAAACACCGGAGTGCTTTCGGTCTGCACAAAATAAAGGGTTACTGGTGGCATGCACAAGATGGAGTCCGTCAAGCCAAGTTTGCTTGCGGACAACAGGGAGTAGGTCAGACTTTTTGTTCAAAACTAACCAGTAGTAAATTGTGACTAGAATCTATCTTCCCCCCCTTCAGCCTCGAACTTCGCTTAGAATCCCAGATGTCACCCTACTTCCTTTACAAAATTGAGAAGATTTCGTCTGTGCTCTTTTGATCTTATTGATCTCCCAAAGTCCTCAGATATTGCCCGGCCTATCGGCAGCATTGATTGCACTCGGGGGTCTCCTTTGGACGGGGGTCCTAACTTCTCTGGGCCTCAGTTACCTCATCTGTAAAATGGGGATTAAGACTGTGAGCCCCGCGAGGGACAACCTGATCACCTTGTATCCTTCCCAGCGCTTAGAACAGTGCTTTGCACATAGTAAGCGCTTAATAAATGCCATTAAAAAAAGGGAGGTCTCACCTTAAACACAATTTAAAATAGTTTTGCGGGATGCTGTTCCTGAATTGCAGGCCCACAGGTGGCCGCCCGCCTACGGTGGCAACCGTTTACAGTTGTCCAAGATGCCATCTCCCAAACGCATTCCCAACTTGTACTTCCCAAGCGCTTAGTCCAGTGCTCTGCATACAGTAAGCGCTCAGCTGTGTGACTTTGGGCAAGTCACTTAACTTCTCTGTGCCTCAGTTACATCATCTGTAAAATGGGGATTACTGTGAGCCTCGCGTGGGACACCCTGATCACCTTGTATCCTCCCCAGCGGCTTAGAACAGTAATTTGCACATAGTAAGCACTTAACAAATGCCATCATTACCATCATCATCATCAATGAATACGATTGAATGAATGAATGAATTCTCGGGCTTCTCAAATCAATAAATACACTTGAATGAATGAATGAATTCCCGAGCTTCTCACACTTGGGGATTTGGGTGAGGCTGATGGTTTAATGCTGACATGATGATGGCATTTATTAAGCGCTTACTATGTGCAAAGCACTGTTCTTTGCGCTGGGGAGGTCACAAGGTGATCGGGCTGGCCCACGGAGAAGTTACAGCCCATTTTCCAGATGAGGTCACCGAGGCCCAGAGAAGTGAAGCGACTTGCCCAAAGTCTCCCAGCTGACAGGTGGCGGAGTCGGGATTTGAACCCATGACCTCTGGCTCCAAAGCCAGGGCTCTTTTCCATCCATCCGATCGTATTTATTAAGCGCTTACTGTGTGCAGAGCACTGTACTAAGTGCTTACAAAGAACAAGTCATAAAGAACATTTTACTTGTACATATCTATTCTATTTATTTTATTTTGTTAATATGTTTTGTTTTGTTCTCCGTCTCCTCCTTCTAGACTGTGAGCCCACTGTTGGGTAGGGACCGTCTCTACATGTTGCCAACTTGTACTTCCCAAGCGCTTAGTACAGTGCTCTGCACAGAGTAAGCGCTCAATAAATACGATTGATTGATTGATGATTAACGAGTCAGCAAAATATAGAGACGGTCCCTACCCAACAATGGGCTCACAGTCTAGAACGAGAAGACAGACAACAAAACAAAACATATAGAAAGGTGTCCAAACCGTCAGAATAAATAGAATCATAGCTATAGGCACGTTATTAATAAAATAGAGTAGTAAATAAGTACAAGTATATACGGGTGTCGTGGGGAGGGGAAGGGGTTGATATTAGAGATGTGAAGTGACTTTCCCAAGGTCACACAGCAGACACACTTACTATTCTATTTATTTTATTTTGCTAATCTGTTTTGTTTTGTTGGCCGTCTCCCCCTTCTAGACTGCGAGCCTGTCGTTGGGTAGGGACCGTCTCTGTATGTTGCCAACTCGGACTTCCCAAGCGCTTAGTACAGTGCTCTGCACACAGTAAGCGCTCAATAAATAGGACTGAATAAATGAATGAAAGCAGATGTCAGCAGGGTGAGGCCTACCCAGTGGGTGCCCCTGTCTGCTGGCCCCCAGGCTGCTCCCAAGAGAAGCAAAGTGACATAGAGAGTAGAGTCAGAAGGACCTGGGTTCTGATCCCGGCTCCGCCAGTTGTCAGCTGTGTGACCTTGGGCAAGTTATTTCACTTCTCTGGGCATCGGTTACCTCCTCTGTAAAATGGGAACTAAGACTGTGAGCCCACGCGGGACAACCTGATCACCTTGCACCCTCCCCAGCGCTTAGAACAGTGCTTTGCACATAGTAAGCACTTCAGAATGTCATTATTATTATTATTATTATTATTATTATTATTATTATTATCTGGAAAATGGGGATTAACACTGAGCCCCATGTGGGAGACTGTGAGCCCACTGTTGGGTAGGGACCGTCTCTATCTGTTGATGACTTCTAATAATAATAATAATAATAATAATAATAATGGCATTTATTAAGCTGTTACTATGTGCAAAGCACTTTTATAAGCCCTGGGGGGTTACAGGGTGATCACGTTGTCCCACGTGGGGCTCACAGTCTTAATCCCCATTTTACAGATGAGGTGGTAATAATGATAATAATAATAATAATAATAATAATAATAATAATAATAATGACATTTGTTAATTGCTTACTATGTGCAAAGCACTGTTCTAGGTGCCGGGGGGGAATATAAGGTGATCAAGGTGTCCCACGTGGGGCTCCCAGTCTTATTCCTCATTTTCCAGAGGAGGTCCCTGAGGCCCAGAGAAGTGAAGTGACTTGCCCAAAGTCACACAGCTAAGTGGCGGAGTCGGGAATTGAACTCATGACCTCGGACTCCAAAGCCCACGCTCTTTCCACTGAGCCACGCAGCTTCTCTATGCTTCTTGTACTTCCCAAGCGCTCAGTCCAGTGCTCTGCACACAGTAAGCGCTCAATAAATACGATTGAATGAATGAATGAATGAAGAGGGAGGAGGGAGGTGAGGGGGGGAGGAGCAAGGGGAGGAGGGAGGTGAGGAGGGGAGGAGGGGGAAGGAGCCCACTGTTGGGTAGGGACCGTCTCTATATGTGGCCAACTTGTACTTCTCAAGTGCTTAGTACAGTGCTCTGCACACAGTAAGTGCTCAATAAATACGATTGAATGAATGAATGAATGAATGAAAGGAGAGGAGTAGGAGTAAAGGAGGAGGAAGAAGGGGAGGAGGGGGAAGAGGAGGAGGGAGGGGAGGGGGAGAGGGGGAGGAGGAGGAGGAAGGGGAGGAGGGGGGAGGAGGGGGAAGGGGAGAAGGAGAGGAGGAGGGGGGAGGGGAGCAGGGGGAGTAGTGAAGGAGAAGGAGGAAGGGGAGGAGGGGGAAGAGGAGGAGGGAGGGGAGGAGGGGGAAGGGGAGGAGGAGGGAGCAGAAGGGGAAGGAGAGCAGGAGGAGGAGAGAGGTGAGCCCACCGTTGGGTAGGGACCGTCTCTATATGTTACCAGCTTGGACTTCCCAGGCGCTTAGTACAGTGCTCTGCACACAGTAAGTGCTCAATAAATACGATTGAAGAAGGAATGGGAGGAGGGGGAAGGGGAGGAGGGAGCTGAGGGGGAGGAGGGGGAAGGAGGGGAGGAGGAGGGAGACGAGGAGGGGGAGGAGGGAGACGAGGAGGAGGAGGGAGGGAAGGGGAGGAGGGAGGAGAGAGGAGGGAGGGGAGGGGGAGAAGGAGCGAGGGGAGGAGGAAGGAGGGGGAAGGGGAGGATGAGGAGGAGGGAGGAGGAGGGAGGGGAGGAGGAGGGAGGGGAGGAGGGGGAGGAGGGGGAAGGGGAGGAGGAGGAGCCGCGAATCCCCTGCCTCCGCCGCCGCATTGAGCCGGGCCGCCCCACGGGGCAGGACAGAGGCCGCGGGGCGCTCAGTCATTCAGTCCTTCATTCAGGCGGACGGATTGAGCGCTTCCTGTGGGCACAGCACTGCACTAAGCGATGGCTGGGGAAGTACGAGTCGGCAACCTAGAGAGACAGACGGTCCCTACCCCCCGGAGCCCTCGGCCCAGGGCGGGCGGCAGGGAAAGGAGCGGCGGACCCCCGGGGGTGGGGGCAGGACGGGGCGGGGGCTGCAGCCGCTGGGGCACTGGGCGGGGAAGAATAATTAATAATAGTAATAATAATAATAATAATAATGGCATCTATTAAGCGCTTACTACGGGCCGAGCACTGTTCTAAGCGCTGGGGATGTTCCTAATGGTAATAATGATGGCATTTATTAAGCGCTTACTACGTAGCAAGCACTGTTCTAAGGTGATCAGGTTGTCCCACGTGGGACTCATTCATTCGTTCATTCATTCGTATGTATTGAGCGCTTCCTGTGTGCAGAGCACTGTACTAAGCGCTTGGAAAGTCCAAGTTGGCAACATCGAGAGACGGTCCCTACCCAACAGTGGGCTCACAGTCTAGAAAGGGGAGACAGACAACAAAACAAAACATATTAACAAAATAAAATCAATGGAATAAATATGCACAAATAAAATAAAAAAAAAGTCTTCCTCCCCATTTTCCAGATGAAGGAACTGAGGCACAGAGAATTGAAGTAATAATCATAATAATAATACTAACGATGGCATTTATTAAGTGCTTACTATGTGCAAAGCACTGTTCTAAGCGCTGGGGAGGTTACAAGGGGGCTCACAGTCTTAATCCCCATTTTACAGAGAAGTGAAGTGACTTGCCCAAAGTCACCCAGCTGGCAATTGGCGGAGCCGGGATTTGAACCCCTGACCTCTGACTCCAAAGCCCGGGCTCTTTCCACCGAGCCACGCTGCATCCCAGCCCTTAGTACATTGCCTGACAAGTGCAAAGTACTGAACAATTACAATTAAAAATGATAATAATAATAACGATGGTATTTGTTAAGCGCTTACTATGTGCAAAGCACCGTTCTAAGCGCTGGGGAGGTTACAAGGTGATCAGATTGGCCCCGGGGGGGGCTCACAATTTTCATCCCCATTTTACAAATGAGGTAACTGAGGCCCAGAGAATAATCATCATCATAATAATGGCATTTATTAAGCGCTTACTATGTGCAAAGCACCGTTCCTAAGCGCCGGGGAGGTTACAAGGTGATCAGGTTGGCCCAAGTGGGGGCTCACACTTTTCATCCCCATTTTACAGTTGAGGGAACTGAGGCCCAGAGAAGTGAAGTGGCTGGCCCAAAGTCACCCAGCTGACAGGTGGCGGAGCCGGGATTTGAACCCCTGACCTCTGCCTCCAAAGCCCGGGCTCTTTCCGCCGAGCCACGCTGCATCCCAGCGTGCCTGACAAGTAGTAAGTGCTGAACAATTACAGTTAAAAATAATGATAATAAGGCAACTGCTTAGCTCTCTTCCCCCTCTTACTTCCTCTCTTCTTTCTCTGGCTCCTTTGTCTTCGCACTTCCATCCCCTCTGTCACTCTTTGGTGCTAAATCCAGGAGCCATCATCCCTGCCATGGCCATCTGGTTCACGATGGGAGTGTCTGACTTGGCCTGATTCTTTCGTTTTGAGCAATATCAAGAACTCGCATTTCCACACTTGAATCTAGAATGGCCTCGCTCTGGGCTGGTCGCACCACCATCACGCAGGGCGAGACGAGGCAGACCTCAGAAGGAACGGGGCCTAGTGGAAAAAACACAAGCTTGGGGGTCAGAGGACCTGGGTTCTAATCCCACTCCGCCCACTGTTTGCTGTGTGGCCTTGGTCAAGTCACTTCACGGCTCTGGGCCTCAGTTCCTTCGACTGTAAAATGGAGATTCGATCCCTGTTCTCCCTCCATTTTAAGACCTATGTCTTGGAACAGTGCTTGACACATAGTAAGTAAGCAGGCACTTAACAAGTACCACAAAACAGACAAACTAGAGGTTCAGCAGCAGCCTGGCTCAAATGACTCTTCCTGACCGAGGCTGCCGTCGTTTATTTTACTTGTACATATTTACTATTAAGAGAATTAAGAGATTCTTAATTAAGAGATTCTTAATTCTCTTAATTTACATTAAGAGAAGCAGCGTGGCTCAGCAGAAAGAGCCCGGGCTTTGGAGTCGGAGGTCATGGGTTCAAATCCCGGCTCCGCCAATTGTCAGCTGGGTGACTTTGGGCAAGTCACTTCACTTCTCTGGGCCTCAGTGACCTCATCTGGAAAATGGGGATGAAGACTGGGAGCCCCCCGTGGGACAACCTGATCACCTTGTAACCTCTCCAGCGCTTAGAACGGTGCTTTGCACATAGTAAGCGCTTAATAAATGTCATTATTATTATTATTGTTATTCTATTTATTTTGTTAACGATGTGCATATAGCTTTAATTCTATTTGTTCTGGCGACTTCGACACCTGTCTCCGTGCTTTGTTTTGTTGTCTGTCTCCCCCTCTTCTAGGCTGTGAGCCCGTTGTTGGGTCGGGACCGTCTCTCTATGTTGCCGACTTGTATTTCCCAAGCGCTTAGTACAGTGTTCTGCACACAGTAAGCGCTCAATAAATATGAATGAATGAATCACCAAGCGAAAGCAGGGTCAGTTGGGGAGGCAGTAGCAGTGTTGACTCATTCATTCATTCAGTCGTATTTATTGAGCGCTTACTGTGTGCAGAGCACTGTACTAAGCGCTTGGGAAGTACAGGTCGGCAACATAGAGAGACGGTCCCCACCCAACAACGGGCTCACGGTCTAGAGGGGGGAGTGGCAGATAGCCATGGCAGACAAGTTTCCCCCCAAAGGGGTAGGGTTTTCAAACCATTCAAATCCCTTGCCGTTTCCCTTATCTGTAATTTATTTTAATGTCTGTCTTCCCCTCTAAGCTGGAAGCTCCTTGTGAGCAGGTATCAAGTGTAACCCCTCTGTCATATCGCATACTCCCAAGTGCAGCGTGGAATAATAATAATGGTGGCATTTGTTAAGCGTTTACTATGTGCAAAGCGCTGTTCTAAGTGCCGGAGGGATACAAGGTAAACAAGTTTTCCCACATAATAATAATAATAATAATGATAATAATGGCATTTATTAAGCACTTACTATGTGCATAGCACTGTTCTAAGCGCCGGGGGATACAAGGTAATCAGGTTGTCCCACATAATAATAATAATATTAATAATGATGGAATTTATTAAGCGCTTACTATGTGCACAGCACTGTTCTAAGCGCTGGGGGGATAAAAGGTAATCAGGTTGTCCCACATAATAATAATAATAATAATAGTGATGGAATTTATTAAGCGCTTACTATGTGCACAGCACTGTTCTAGGTGCCGGGAGGATACAAGGTAATCAGGTTGTCCTACATAACAATAATAATAATAATAATAATAATAATAATAATAATAATAATAATGGCATTTATTAAGCGCTTACTATGTGCGAAGCACTGTTGTAAACACTGGGGGGATACAAGGTAATCAGGTTGTCCAACATAATAATAATAATAATAATTATGGCATTTATTAAGCGCATACTATGTGCAAAGCACTGCTCTAAGCGCCGGGGGGATACAAGGTAATCAGGTTGTCCCTCATAATAATAATAATAATAATGGCATCTATTAAGCGCTTACTATGTGCAAAGCACTGTTCTAAGCACTGGGGGGATACAAGGTAATCAGGTTGTCCAACATAATAATAATAATAATAATTATGGCATTTATTAAGCTTATACTATGTGCAAAGCACTGCTCTAAGCGCCGGGGGGATACAAGGTAATCAGGTTGTCCCTCATAATAATAATAATAATAATGGCATCTATTAAGCGCTTACTATGTGCAAAGCATTGTTCTAAGCGCTGGGGGGATACAAGGTAATCAGGTTGTTCCATATAATAATAATAATAATAACAATAATAATAATAATAATGGCATCGATTAAGCACTTACTATGTGCAAAGTACTGTTCTAAGCGCTGGGGGGATACAAGGTAATCAGGTTGTCCCACATAATAATAATAATAATGATGATGACATTTATTAAGTGCTTGCTATGTGCAAAGCACTGTTCTAAGTGCTGGGGAGGTTACAAGGTGATCGGGTTGTCCCACATGGGGCTCACAGTCCTAATCCCCATTTTCCAGTTGAGGTAACGGAGGCCCAGAGAAGTTAAGTGACTTGCCCCGAGCCACCCAGCTGACAAATGGCGGAGCCGGGATTAGAACCCATAATCCCTGATTCCTAAAGCCCGGGCTCTTTCCACTGAGCTACGAGTGGATACAGGGCCTGGATCTCAGAATAATAATAATAATAATAATAATAATAATAATAATAGCATTTATTAAGTGCTTACTATGTGCAAAGCACTGTTCTAAGCGCCGGGGAGGTTACAAGGTGATCACGTTGGCCCACAGGGGGCTCACAGTCTTCATCCCCATTTTACAGATGAGGTAACTGAGGCCCAGAGAAGTGAAGTGACTTGCCCAAGGTCACCCAGCTGACAATTGGCAGAGCCGGGATTTGAACCCATGACCTCTGACTCCAAAGTCCGGGCTCTTTCCACTGAGCCACGCTGAAGGACCTGGGTTCTCATCCCAGCTCTGCCACTTGTCTGTTGTGTGTCCTTGGGCAAGTCGCTTCACTTCTCTGTGCCTCAGTTACCTCATCTGGAAAATGGAGATGAAGACTGTGAGCCCAATGTGGGACAGGGACTGTGTCCACCCTAACTTGCTTGTATCTAATGATGTGCTAGATGTCCATCTGGATTTACTTCTACTTATTCTGATGACTTGACACCTGTCCACATATTTTGTTTTGTTGTCTGTCTCCCTCTTCTAGACTGTGAGTCCGTTGTTGGGTAGGGACCGTCTCTATATGTTGCCAACTTGGACTTCCCAAGTGCTTAGTACAGTACTCTGCACACAGTAAGCACTCAATAAATATGATTGAATGAATGAATAAATCTACCCCAGTGCTTAGAACAGTGCTTGACATATAGTAAGTGCTTAACAAATACCATCATTATTGTTACCCTCGAGGCTGTAAGTTCACTGTGGACAGGTAATGTGCCTGTTTATTATTGTATTGTACTCTCAAGTGCTTAGTACAGTCCTGTACACCCAGTAAGCGCTCAGTACATACAATTGACTGACTGACTATTATTCCCTGGCCATCCTTTTAATCCTCTTTTTCCTCCTTGCTCCCTTTCCTTATCTCCCTTCTTTTTTTCCTATGCCCTACTCTTCCTCCTGTCTTTTTCACACGTGATTTATCATCACCTTACTCCAAAGCCTCCACATTATTTTGTTTATATTTTTTTACACTAGAACTGGATACCCATTGGGAAGTGTTTATATTCTAAACAAGAACCGTGCTTTGCACATAGGAAGTGCTTAATAAATGCCATTAAAAGAAAAGAATTTTATGTAAGACATTTAATGCCATCCTAGCATGTGAAAATGTTTATTTTACGAAATAAAGTCTTGTTTTGTGTGCTCACACTAAAACTACTGCATTTATTTTGACCATCGTGGTCTTCTTTCCCTAAATCTCACACGTAGTACTATAGTAGCAGCGTGGCTCAGTGCAAAGAGCCCGGGCTTTGGAGTCCGAGGCCATGGGTTCAAATTCCGACTCCGCCAATTGTCAGCTGTGTGACTTTGGGCAAGTCACTTCACCTCTCTGTGCCTCAGTTCCCTCATCTGTAAAATGGGGATTAAGACTGTGAGCCCCACGTGGGACAACCTGATAATGCTTAGTACAGTGCTTTGCATATAGTAAGCGCTTAATAAATGCCATCATCATTATTACGATTATTGTATTTACTGCCACATAGTAAGTGCTTAACAAATGCCATAATTATTAATTACTATGAAGAATACTAGATATCATCTAGTCATCTAAAGAATATTTGAAATTTATTTTTCTTAATGTCTGTCTCCGCCTCTATCTGTAACCTCACCGTGAGCAGAGAATGTGCTTTCCAACCCTGGTCTGTTGTACTCTCCCAAATACTTAGTACAGTGCTCTGCACACAGTAAGTGCTAAATAAATACCACTGATTGATAGATACTTTAATAAATACTTTCAAGTGCTTAGTACAGTGCTCTGCACACAGTAAGCACTCAATAAATACGATCGAATGAACGAATCTGGCTCAATACGCTACTTGAAGACAAAGCATTTAGGTTTAGATGATGTAAAGAGTGTTTTTATAAGCTTTCCTTGGAGAATATAGTGGTATAGAATGCATGTTGGTCATTTTTTAAAAAAATATTTACTCAACTTTTTGCAATGCTACAGTTGCAAGCTTATCCAGGGGAAATTCAGAAATATTACCTTAATGGCACTTTGCTTCAGCTAACTGAAACATGATTTGATTCAGACTAGAGGGGAAAGAAACTATCTTCATTCTCTGCATGTTCAAAATATCTGATTTCCCTTGCCATAATATACATAATATGAGGTGATATGAGGTGATGGAAATATAGTTCATTTTCCCTAATTATCAGCACCGCTTAAACTATCAACATCCTGCACACTAATTGGTACAAATGTTGATGGGTAATTATCAAGTAGTGAATGATTGACCAGATATTCCAGTTTAGCGAAGGATGAAGGTGCAAAGTATTTTGGCAGTTTAACCAACGAGATGCATTTGTTTAACTATTGGTGGTTTTCTCTGAAGAAGATAATTCATTCAATCATATTTATTGAGCGTTTACCGTGTGCAGATGCTAAGATTATACATTATAATTATAACACTACATAATTATATTAATAATTACATTACATAATTATAACATTACATTCTAACACTATACATTACTAAGATAATAGTATTCTAGACTGTGAGCCCACTGTTGGGTAGGGACCGTCTCTATAGGTTGCCAACTTGGACTTCCCAAGCACTTAGTACAGTGCTCTGCACACAGTAAGCGCTCAATAAATACGATTGAATGAATGAATGAATAATGTAATTTTGATGTTGACTACAAACTTCTGACAGAGTCAAGCTCTTCATCCGCATCCATTTTTGTAAACAGATTTGATATTATCGGCCAGGATCCATGCAGTAAGTGATTGGGAGAGTACAGTAATAATAATGATAATAATAATAATGGCATTAATTAAGCACTTACTATGTGCAAAGCACTGTTCTAAGCGCTGGGGAGGTTACAAGGATATCAGTTTGTCCCATCGGGGGCTCATAGTCTTCATCCCCATTTTCCAGATGAGGGAACTGAGGCCCAGAGAAGTGAAGTGACTTGCCCAAAGTCACCCAGCTGACAAGTGGCGGAGCCGGGATTTGAACCCAAGACCTCTGTCTCCAAAGCCCGGGCTCTTTCCACTGAGCCACACTGCTTCTTGGTAGACATGATCCCAAACACTTAATACAGTGCTCTCTATACAGTAAGCACTTGGTAAATACCGTTGATTGATGAATTACTTGATAGTGACTTATTTTTGTGGGGATCAAAATCAAGTCCTAAAATATCGGGAGTTTTTTAGGAGAAAAATTCCCTCATGAATATTCATATACTTGAGGGAATATGGGATTTTAATGGATTCCTTAATATAGCCATTCTTCAAGTTATTATCCATGCTACATGTTGTAAGGATATCTTTCGCCCGGTTTGTATTTCTCATATTGATTTTCATTCGACTTTTTGTAGTGTGAAAGTAGATTTACAGTGTTTGGACCGATTCTGACTGCAAGACACAACCCAAGGTTGCAATCTATCTTGGACAATTCCATAATGAATGGGAGTTGATTTTATATACATTTACCCTTATTTTCAGTTCCCTTATCATTGTCTTTTCTATTATTTGCTAGAGTAGTGAAGTTTAGTAACTTCACTGCTCTACTAATGAACCTTTACTAATGAAACTTTACAAGTTTTATCAGTGGTCATCAATGATAATAATAATAATGATAATGACTGTGGTATGTGTTAAGTGCTTACTATGTGCCAGACACTGTACTAAGCACTGAGGGGGGGATACAAGCAAATTGGGTTGGGCACAGTCCCTGTCCCACATCAGGCTCATAGTCTTCATCCCCATTTTACAGATGAGGTAACTGAGGCACAAAGAAGTGAAGTGACTCGCTCAAGGTCACATAGCAGACAAGGTCTGGAGCCGGGATTAGAACCCATGTCCTTCTTATTCCTAGGCCCGTGTTCAATCCAGTAGACTATGCTACTATGCTCTCACACAACAACATAGATGTTGTTGTCCCATAGTTGTTGTTGTTGTTGTTATTATTATTTGTATTATTATATTTAAGCGCTTCCTAGGTGCCAGGCACTGTACTAAGCGCTGTTAGGTAATCTTACGTGTATGATAAAGCATCTAGAATGTTGCCACTTCCAATACTGGTTACCAAGGTTATGTAGAAATCGACTTTCAACTGACTGCTATTGGCTATAAGACACTGAAAAGTGCTGTACGTCTTCTGACGTTGGACGGCTGTGTCCTAGACTTATTTCCTTTGGCTTTCACTCTCAGGAAGGCAGCGGATTCGTCGGTCACACTCAGTCGGAGAGAGTCTTACCATCTTCTAGACTGTGAGCCTGCTGTTGTGTAGGGACCGTCTCTATATGTTGCTATCTTGTACTTCCCAAGTGCTTAGTACAGTGCTCTGCACACAGTAAGCGCTCGATAAATACGATTGAAATTGGAATCATCTTGGAACCTGAGGACAGATCTATAGAAGTCAATTCCCCTATAATGTGTGTTCTCACTTGTATCGCTCTTTGGGGGCAGGGAACGTGTATATCAACTTAGAGAAGGAGCGTGGCTCAGTGGAAAGAGAAAGTGCTTTGGAGTCAGAGGGCTTGGGTTCTAATCCTGGCTCTGCCAATTGTCAGCTGTGTGACTTTGGGCAAGTCACTTAACTTCTCTGGGCCTCAGTAACCTCAGGGATTAAGACTGTAAACCCCTTGTGGGACAAGCTTATCACCTTGTAACTCCCCTGCGCTTAGAACAGTGCTTTGCACACAGTAAGTGCTTAATAAATGCCATTATAAAAAAACTCCACTGTATTGTTCACTCCTCAGCACACAGTAAGTGCTTAATACAGTGCTCTGCACATAGTAAGTGCTCAATAAATACAATTGAATGAACGAATGAATAAATACTATTGGTGGAGTAACGTGCCCTGCAAAGGTGACTTCAATTATTTGGGCACAAGGTGGGAAAAGTTTAATGCCCCCCCCCCGCTAATTCATTCATTCATTCATTCATTCATTCATTCAATCGTATTTATTGAGCGCTTACTGTGTGCAGAGCAATGTACTAAGCGCTTGGGAAGTACAAGTCGGCAACATAGAGAGACGGTAATCTAAATGGTTTCATATGCTGCACCTGTATGCAGTCTGTGCTATTGATGGATTGATTGACACAATTTCTTTAGACAGCGTCGGTTCAAGCAAAGTTGTTCATGTTATGATTCTGTCTGTGGATGTGAGTATGTCACTGGGAATGTCTTGCATACAAGAAGTATCTCTACTTTTTTGCCGCTTGCAATTTGAGATACATGCAGCATGACCTACCGGATAGCGTATGGGCTGAGAGTCAGAAGGACCTGGGTTCTAATCCTGACTCTGCCGCTTGTCTGCTGTGTGTCCTCGAGCGAGTCGCGTAACTCCTTGGTGCCTCGGTTCCCTCATCTGTAAAAAATGGGGATTAGACTGTGAGCCCCATGGCCTGTGTCGAACCTGATTACCTTATGTCTACCCCAGGGCTTAGAACATTGTCTGACAGATAGTAAGCCCTCAACAAATACTGTTAAAAAATTTAAAAAAGGTAAGACTTGCCCAGGCACAGATGATTAAAGAAGTGCCTTGCACATAGTAAGCGCTTAATAAATGCCATTAAAAAAAAACCCAGCAGCTGAGCTAATGTTCCCTTCTAGACTGTGAGCCCACTGTTGGGTAGGGACCGTCTCTGTGTGTTGCCGGCTTGTACTTCCCAAGCGCTTAGTACAGTGCTCTGCACACAGTAAGCGCTCAATGAATACGATTGATTGGTTGATTCCCTAACCCATCTTGTAGAATAGTGCTGTGCTGAATTGACAGTCATTCATAATTATTGTGGCCGAGTGGCTAGAGCACAACAGGCCTGGGATTCAGCAGGACTTGGGTTCTGATCCTGGCTCTGCCACTTGTGTGCTCTGTGACCTCGGGCAAGTCACTTCACTTCTCTGGGCCTCAGTTACCTCATCTAGAAAATGGGGGTAAAGACTGTGAGCTCTACACAGGACAGGGACTGGGTCCGACCTGATCAGCTTGTATCTACCCCAAGATAGATTGATTTTTTTAAAAAAACTGCAGCTAAATTTAGTGTGATTTAGTGTGATCTGCCCGGCAGAGAGTAAGTGCTTAACAAATACCATCCCAAAAAAGTCTTATTTATGTTGTGTATGTGACTGGATCATCACATTGTTAACAGTGATGGGACTGCTTGTTTTGTCAAAGATGCCAACCCAGTTGAGGAACTCAACTTTAAAAATATTTCATCAAGCCCAGTCATGACAACCTAATAGCTCTTGTCTCTCCTCCTTTAACCGTCGAGGTAATCTTGCAGATTAGCCGTATTTGAAAACCATCATCCATTTTTTTTTGGTAATGCTTATTAAAGTCCATCATCAGCTATTATGCATGTATATAGATTTATTCAATTGTACATTGACTTATTTATTTTGTTCTCTGTCAGTCTTCTTCATTTGCGTATAAGCTCCTTGTGGACAGGAGGTGCTCAGTATTACTGGATGCCTCATAGATTGTCTTATTTTGTGAGTGGTCATGCACAAAAGCAGTCAGATGTGGAAATTAGATATTGTACATTGCCACCATAGTGGGAAAATTCTTCCTTTCATTTCCCTGAAAGAGATTTTCTAGGTGAATTTGACCAACCCCAACGGTGGTCATTAACCTGTATAAAGTATAATTTTCCCTTTCTCCCTGTCATATCAAGATTGGATAGCTTAAGAAAAAAATCGCAGTGGGAAAGAGTGGAGGGATAAAGAATCTTGAGCTATTATAGCACCATTGCTTCCAGCGAATGCTTTTCAGGACACTGTAAGAGTAATCTAAGTAGTCGTGCAACATACTGAATAGAGCGTGGGCCTCTGAATCAGAAGGTCATGGGTTCTTGACCTTGGGCATGCCACTTTACTTCTCATATCATAGAGGGGAAGTGAGGAAAACCTCATGGAGATGTGATTTCAGAAAGGCCTTGAAAGTGAGGAAACATTCAGAGGAGAAATGGCAGGGATGGCAGGGTTTGGTTTACTTCCCCTCAAAATCAGTCAATCAATTGTATTTATATGATATTTATTGGAAAGATAGATAAAGGGAAGACGTATTATTTTGGAGGACTTAAATGACATTTTATCAGCGAATTGTATCTTCTGTATTGTAATTTAAATAGGAAGTCACAAATCATCATTGCTGGTATTTAGTGAGCGCTTACTTTTGCAGAGTACTATGATGATGATGATGATGATGATGGCAGGGTTTTTTTTTTATTTTTAATGCCTTCGTTAAGCACTTACTATGTGCCTGGAATTCTGCTAAGCGCTTGGGTAGATAAAAGTTACTCGGGTTGGGCATAGATAGTGTCCCAGGTTCTTCTGATTTCCAGGCCTGTGCTGCAATAATAATAATAATGATAATTGCTATTATAATTATGTTACTTGTTAAGCATGGCAAGCACTGTTCTAAGCTCTGGGGTAGATAGACACAAGTAAACAGTTCCCACATGAGGCTCACACTCTTTATCCCCATTTTACAGGTGCGGTAACTGAGGCCCAGAGAAGGGAAGTGACTTGCCCAAGGTCACACAGCAGACAAGTGGCAGAGCTGGGATTAGACTCCAGATGCCTCTGAGTCCCAGGCCTGTGCTCTAATAATAATAATAGTAATAATGACAGCATTTGTTAAGCGCTTACTATGTGCAAAGCACAGTTCTAAGCTCTAACCATTAAGTCATGCTGCTTTTTGACTGGTTGCTCATCTCTCTCTCCCTCAAATAAAAAGTTCATACTGTTGGGTTTTGAGGTTCTCCTCCAGCTGTCTGCATCTTACTTTTCAGGTCTTCTGACCCGCTTTTCCTCAGGTCCCAGTCTCTGTTCTGGCCCTGCCATGACCTGTTTCTGTCTCCCTGCCTCTGTCCCCTTATTCATAGAGCTCTGTTCCTCCCCAAACCTGCCAGAACAGATTCCTTCCTTGATTCATAAAACCCTTTAAGTCCTACTGCTAATAAATAATGATAATAATAATAATAATAATAATAATAATAATAATAATAATAATAATAAATTGTGGTATTTAAGCGCTTACTATATGCCAAGCACTATACTAAGAGTCAAAGGTCGTGGGTTCAAATCCCGGCTCCGCCACTTGTCAGCTGACTGACTTTGGGCAAGTCACTTCACTTCTCTGGGCCTCAGTTTCCTCATCTGTAAAATGGAGATGAAGACTGGGAGCTCCCCGTGGTACGACCCTATCACCTTGTAACCTCCCCAGTGCTTAGAACAGTGCTTTAGACATAGTAAGCACTTAACAAGTGCCATTATTATTATTAAGAGCTGGAATAGATGTGGGACAAGCTAATTGTCTTGCATCTGCCCTAGTGCTTAGAACAGTGCTTGGCACATAGTAAGCGCTTAACAAATATCAACATTATTATTATTATTATATAAGGTAATTCATTGATTCATTCAGTCGTATTTATTGAGCGCTTACTGTGTGCAGAGCACTGTACTAAGGGCTTGGGAAGTACAGGTTGGGCTGCACATAGTCCCTGTCCCACATTGGGCTCACAGTCTTCAACCCCATTTTACGGATGAGGTAACTGAGGCCCAAGAGACATGAAGTGACATGTTCAAGGTCACACAGCAGACAAGTGGTGGAGGTCAGGATTAGAACCCAGGTCCTTCTCACTCCCAGTGTCGTGCTCTATCCACTGGGCCATTCTGCTTCCTAGGAGCATTAATTAATTATTCACACCGTGAATCGTATCAACCCAACAGTCAGCGCTTACATATCTATATATACACACTCTTTTCATCTGTGCACATATGATTTCAATTGAATATTCAATTTATTCTGAGTGTACTGTGTTCATATTTTTGATGTCTGTCTCTCTTTTAAAACTGTAATCTCCTTTTGGGCTAGAATTGGGTCTCGTGCTGTGTTGTACTTTCCCAAGAGATTAGTAATAATAATGATGGTGTTTGTTAAGCGCTTACTATGTGCCAAGCACTGTTCTAAGCGCTGAACGGTGCCTTTGGCTCCATAAATATCATTTCTATTATGATTCCTACAGATGGAGGCCGACCTAACATGTCTTAATTGATTTTGAAAGGGAAAAAAAGGAGCCAAGTTAGTTTTGAACCCGTTGAATTTTCCCAAAGTAATCAGCATACATTTAGAGATGAGTGAATGTTGTGAAAGACAAACTGGAGTCACAATCAACAGCTAAATTACGGTTAACGATAATGGACCTTGCAGAGCTAGTAAAAAAATTTCCATAAACAAAATTTCATTAGGGTTCACCTTAAATCGTGCTTGGCAATTTATGGAATTGAAAAGTTGGATTTAAGAGACTTTATGTAGAAATTGACTTTTCTATATAAAATAAATCAAATTTTCCATGGCATTCCCAGAGAAGTTATAGAGTGTGATGTATGGCACACTGTGAACTAAACAAATGAGTATTTAATTATGTAACACATAGTACTAAAGTTTAAGTTAAATTGTAATGCTATTTCAAGCTTGCATTTTATTGAACATAAACCCATTTCGTAGGTACATTTGTCTTAAAACATGTAGACTATAGTATTAATTTTATTTAACATAAACCCATTTCGCAGCTACCTTTGTCTTAAAACATGTAGAATATAGTATTAAAAATATCCTGTATTTTAACTTAAATAAGATGTCATATACACTCAGAGCACGGGCTTGGGAGTCAGCGGTCACGGGTTCCAATCCCAGATCCACCACGTCTGCTGTGTGACCTTGGGCAAGTCACTTAACTTCTCTGAGCCTCAGTTACCTCATCTGTAAAATGGGGATGAAGACTGTGAGCTCCACGTGGGACAACGTGATCACCTTGCATCCCCCCAGCGCTTAGAACAGTGCTTCGCACATAGTAAGCGCTTAACAAATGCCATCATCATTATTAATATTATTATTATTACGATACATTCTTTGTATATACCTTAATGTATACCATTATGGGTTTATTTCTAAGAGACTCCTTAGCCTGAGTTCCTGGATGATGGCCCCTAAAATTCCTGCATTAATCCAGCCCTACCTGGGTCTTAAATGGCCCACTGAAATGTGGGCATTGAAATATTGCATTTAATGCACGTGTAAAATTCCTGCTGAAAATGTGTTACTTATGATAAGTGTACTTAGGATAAATACCTTTATTTTCTCCAGTTTCTCCAGTTTTTACATCAGTTGGTGCGGTTTTCAGCAGTTCTGCCCCTTGTATTATATTTATATTTTAAATACCTGGCTTCCTTCCTTCCACGTTGGCTTCTGCTGTTGAGTCTAATAATAATAATAATAATAATAATAATGATAATAATAATAATAATAATAATAATAATACTGATGGCATTTATTAAGCGTTTATTATGTGCACTTACTATGTGTACTATGTACTATGTGCTTTTTCCCTCCTTGTTGGATCTTGAATTGCTCATAGTAGTTAATGATAATTACGACACTCGTTAAGTGCTTAGTATGTGCCAAACACTGTAGTAAGCACTGGAGGAGCTAGCTACAAAATAATCAGACTGGACACAGTCCCTGTCCCACATGGGGTTTACAGACCTAAGTAGAAGGTACTAGGATTTAATCCCCATTGTACAGATGAGGAAACTGAGGGAAAGATATTTAAGTGCCTTGGTAAAGGTCATACAGCAGATCAGTGGCGAGGCCTGGTTTAGGATTCAGGTCTTCTGATTTCCAGGCCCATGCTCTTTCCCGTAGGCCACACTTCTTCCTCTTATATGAAAATATCACTATATTTCAGATATATTTCCATATCTGAAAGATGAGAGAGGGCTACTTTCACTCCATCGCTTCACATCTCACATTTTGAAGAGAGCATGCTAATGTAGGATGACTTCTTCCCATGAATTTAGCAAACTCCCCTTCTCTGGAATCTACCAGGCTCGATAGTTTCCTGTGTCCCTGTCCTCATTAAAGGGGTGGATAATAAATGCAACAGATTAATAAGCATTTTTATCTTGCTAGCTCTATTAATGTGACCAATTTGGTACGTGCTCTGTTGAGTCGAGTGCATATTTTATTTCCTTAGAATTAGCCAGCTCTAAGGAGTTAAGCAATTTCTAAAGGAATTAAGATAACAAGCATGCACCTCTCTGAATAATCTGGCAATAAGTGGCACAAAATCAAGCAAGGATAATACCTAAGATGGTAAAGCCATAACAGTTATAGGGGTCAAAGGTCACAAAATTTGTTTTTTACCTCTAGGGCCGTGTTTGAACCAACTCATGAAATCAGTCAATCAATTGCATTTATATGATATTTATCGAAAAGATAGATAAAGGGAAGACGTATTATTTTGGAGGACTTAAAATGACAGTTTATCAGCGAATTGTATCTTCTGTATTGTAATTTAAACAGGAAGTCACAAATCATCATTGCTGGTATTTAGTGAGCGCTTACTTTTGCAGAGTACTATGATGATGATGATGATGAGGATGGTATTTGCTAAGCGCTTACCATGTGCAAAGCGCTGTTCTGAGTGCTGGAATAATTATGGTATTTGTTGAGAGCTTACTTTGCGCAAAGCACTGTTCTAAGCTCCGGAGTTGATACAAGGTAATGAGGTTGTCCCACGTGGGGCTCACAGTCATTCATTAATTCATTCAATCAGTCGTATTTATTGCGTGCTCACTGTGTGCAGAGCACTGTACTAAGCGCTTGGGCAGTACAAATTGGCAACATATAGAGACAGTCCCTACCCAACAACGGGCTCACAGTCTAGAAGGGGGAGACAGACAACAAAACAAAACAAATAGACAGTCTTAATCCCCATTTTACAGATGAGGAAACTGAGGCACAGACAATAATAATTATTATTATGGTATTTGTTAAGCGCTTACTATGTGCCAAACTCTGCTCTAAGTGCTGGGGTATATACAAGGTAAGCACGTTGTCCCACGTGGGGCTCACAGTCTTAATCCCCACTTTACACATGAGGTGTGTAAAGAAGCCAGAGAAGCCAGATGACTCACCCAAAATCACACAGCAGACAAGTGGCTGAGCCGGGATTAGAACCTACGACCTCTGACTCCCAAACCTGTGCTCTTCCCACTAAGCCACACTGCTTGGGAGAGTTAGCAGACGCATTCCCTGCCCAATATGAGTTTACAGTCTGTTAATCAATCAGTGGTATTTATTGAGTACTTATGTGTGCAGAACACCATACTAAGCGCTTGGGAGAGTTCCCTGCCCGCAAGGATCTTAAAGTCTAGAGGGGGAGAGAGATATTAACATAAATAAATTCTGGGTATGTACATAAGTGCTGTGGGGCTGGGAGGGTGGATGAATAAAGGAACCAGTCAGGTAGATGCAGAAGGTGTGAGCCCACTGTTGGGTAGGGACCGTCTCTATATGTTGCCTGCTTGTACTTCCCAAGTGCTTAGTACAGTGCTCTTCACACAGTAAGCGTTCAATAAATACGATTGATTGAGTGGAAGAAAAGAAGGCTGCTTAGTCAAGGAAGGCTTCTTGGAGGAGATGCTTAGGGAAGGTTTCTTGGAGGAGATGTGCCTTCAGTTAGGCTTCGAAGGTGGGGAGATTAATTACCTTTCGGATATGAAGAAGGAGAGTATTCCAGGGCAGAGGCAGAATATGGGAAAGAAGTCAGTGTTAAGATAGATGAGACTGAGGTAACAGTGAGTAGGTTGTTATTAGAAGAGCAAAGTGTGAAGGCTGCGTATGTAGCTGGAGAGTAGCGAGTGAGTGACTGAGTGAGTGAGTGAATGAGTGAGTGAGTGAGTGAGTGGGCTAAGTGGATTGATGGTAAGGAGTTTCTGTTTGATGTGGAGATGGAAGGGCAACCACTGGAGTTTCTTAAGAAGTGGGGAAACCTGGACTGAACGTTTTGGAGAAAAATGATCCAGGCAGCAGAGTGAAGTTTGTTATATTGTTGTATCGTACCTTCCCAAGAGCTTAGTACAATGCTCTGCACATAGTAAAGCACTCAGTAAATATGATTGACAATTGCTGGTCTGATATAAGTGAAGTATGTTAGATTGTTATATCATACCCTCCCAAGTGCTTAGTACAGTGCTCTGCATGTAGTAAGCACTCAATAAATATGATTGACAATTGTTGGTCTGGTATAAGTGAAGTATGTTGATTGTTATATCGTACGCTCCCAAGTGCTTAGTACAGTGCTCTGCACATAGTAAAGCACTCAGTAATTGTTGGTCTGCTATAAGTGAAGTATGTTAGATTGTTATATCGTACCCTCCCAACTGCCTAGTACAGTGCTCTGCACGTAGTAAGCACTCAATAAGTATGATTGACATTTGTTGGTCTGGTATAAGTGAGGTATGTTAGATTGTTATATCGTACCCTCCCAAGTGCTTAATACAGTGCTCTGCACATAGTAAAACACTCCATAAATATGACTGACAATTGTTGGTCTGGTATAAGTGAAGTATGTTAGATTGTTATAGCGTACCCTCCCAAGTGCTTAATACAGTGCTGTGCACGTAGTAAGCACTCAATAAATATGATTGACATTTGTCGGTCTGGTATAAGTGAAGTATGTTAGATTGCTATATCGTACCCTCCCAAGTGCTTAGTTCAGAGCTCTGCATGTAGTAAGCACTCAATAAATATGATTGACAATTGTTGGTCTGGTATAAGTGAAGTATGTTAGATTGTTATAGCGTACCCTCCCAAGTGCTTAGTACAGTGCTCTGCACACAGTAAAGCACTCACTAAATATGATTGACAATTGTTGGTCTGGAATAAGTGAAATATGTTAGATTGTTATATCGAACCCTCCCAAATGCTTAGTACAGTGCTCTGCACATAGTAAGCACTCAATAAATATGATTGACATCTGTTGGTCTGGTATAAGTGAAGTGTGTTAGATTGTTATAGCATACCCTCCCAAGTGCTTAGTACAGTGCTCTGCACATAGTAAAGCACTCAATAAATATGACTGACAGTTGTTAGTCTGGTATAAGTGAAGTATGTTAAGTTGTTATAGCGTACCCTCCCAAGTGCTTAATTCAGTGCTCTGCACATAGTAAAACACTCAATAAATATGATTGACAGTTGTTGGTCTGGTATAAGTGAAGGATGTTAGATTTTTATATCGTAACCTCCCAAGTGCTTAGTACAGTGCTCTGCACATAGTAAAACACTCAATAAATATGACTGACAGTTGTTGGTCTGGTATAACTGAAGTATGTTAGATTTTTATATCATACCCTCCCAAGTGCTTAGTACAGTGCTCTGCACATAGTAAAGCACTCAATAAATATGATTGACATTTGTTGGTCTGGTATAAGTAAAGTACATTAGATTGTTAATCGTACCGTCCCAAGTGCTTATTACAGTGGTCTGCATGTAGTAAGTACCCAATAACTATGATTGACAATTGTTGGGCTGGTATAAGTGATGTTAGATTGTTATATCGTACCCTCCTAAGTGCTTAGTACAGTAGTCTGCCTGTAGTAAGTACTCAATAACTATGATTGACAATTGCTGGTCTGGTGTAAGTGATGTTAGATTGTTATATCGTACCCTCCCAAGTGCTTAGTACAGTGCTCTGCACATAGTAAAGCACTCAGTAATTGTTCGTCTGGTATAAGTGAAGTATGTTAGATTGTTATATCGTACCCTCCCAAGTGCTTAGTACGGTACTCTGCACATAGTAAAGTACTCAGTAAATATGATTGACATTTGCTGGTCTGCTATAAGCTAAGTATGTTATATTGTTATAGCGTACCCACCCAAGTGCTTAGTACGGTGCTATGCACATAGTAAAACACTCAATAACTGTTGGTCTGGTATAAGTGAGGTATGTCATATTGTTATAGCGTACCCTCCCCAGTGCTTAGTACGTATGGTGCTCTGCATATAGTAAGCACTCAGGAAGTATAATTGACAATTGTTGGTCTAAGTGAAGTATGTTAGGTTGTTATATCATACCCTCCCAAGTGCTTAGTACAGTGGCTCTGCACATAGAAAAGCACTCAATAAATATGATTGACATTTGTTGGTCTGGTATAAATGAAGTACGTTAGATTGTTATATCATACCCTCCCAAGTGCTTAGTACAGTGGTCTGCATGCAGTAAGCATTCAATAAATATGATTGACAACTGTTGGTCTGGTATAAGTGAAGTATGTTAGATTGTTATATCGTAACCTCCCAAGTGCTTAGTACAGTGCTCTGCACACACTAAAGCACTCAGTAATTGTTGGTCTGGTATAAATGAAGTATGTTAGATTGTTATATTGTACCCTCCCAAGTGCTTAGTACAGTGCTCTGCATGTAGTAAGCACTCAATAAATATCATTAACAATTGTTGGTCTAGTATAAGTGAAGTATGTTAGATTGTTATATCGTACTTTCCCAAGTGCATAGTACGGTGCTATGCACATAGTAAAGCACTCAATAATTGTTGGTCTGATATAAGTGAAGTATGTTAGATTGTTATATTGTACCCTCCCAAGTGCTTAGTACAGTGGCCTGCATGTAGTAAGCACTCAATAAGTATGATTGACATTTGTTGGTCTGATATAAGTGACATATGTTAGATTGTTATATCATGCCCTCCCAAGTGCTTAGTACATGGTAAAGCACTCAATAAATATGATTGACAATTGTTGGTCTGATATAAGTGAAGTATGTTAGATTGTTACATTGTACCCTCTCAAGTGCTTAGTACAGTGCTCTGCACATAGTAAGCACTCAATAAATATGATTGACAATTGTTGGTCTGGTATAAGTGATAGTCCTGTTTATATTGATACAGATTATAGAATCGTGGAGAAGTTGTGAAAATGTGAGATATAGTGGTATGTTAGAGAAGACGCGTGGCTCAGCGGAAAGAGCACAGGCTTTGGAGTCCGAGGTCATGGGTTCAAATCCCGGCTCGGCCAATTGTCAGCTGGGTGACTTTGGGCAAGTCACTTCACTTCTCTGTGCCTCAGTTACCTCATCTATAAAATGGGGATTGAGATTGTGAGCCCCACATGGGACAACCTGATCACCTTGTATCCCCCCAGCGCTTAGAACAGTGCTTTGCACACAGTAGGCACTTAACAAATACCATCATTATTATTATTATGTTCAAGACTTTTCAAAATATTTGGAATTGCACAGTCCAAATACTTATTCTCTACCTTTTTTTTCCCAGACTATTTAAGGAATTTTGTCAGTTTACGATCTCCAAATTGTGTTACAATGTAAAATTTTAAGTTTTTCTCCCGGCAGTTCTGATGAATGACTTTTTTAGTTTTGCTACTTACCTGAAAGGTTTTAACGACACCTGTCATTTAGCTATCTTTCTTAAGTGGCCTACTCAGTCTCTGTAGGAAATATAAGCATATAAAGTCATGCAGCATGATACTGGTATTCTAAAACTGGTTATGCTATAATTAGATATGCATGTATATACATATGTGTGGGGGGTACATACATTTGTGCGTGTATATATATATATATATATATATGTTTAGAGAGAGAGAGAGAGGTATATAAATATATATAAATTATTGTATAATTACAATTACATATAATATATTAATATATTTTTATGTAATTGTAATTATACTATAATTTAGAGAGAGAGAGAGAGAGAGAGAGAGAGATAAACAAATACCCACACATTGGTAGGGTCTGAGATAATGATGATGATGATGATGATAATAATAATAATAATAATAATAATAATAATAATAATAATAATAATGGTATTTGTTAAGCGCTTACTATGTGCCAAGCACTGTTGTAATGACAAATTCACTCCCGCAATTCATTTTACATCAACACTAGCAGCATGGCTCACTGGGAAGAGCCCGGGCTTTGGAGTTAGAGGTCACGGGTTCAAATCCCGTCTCTGCCGCTTGTCAGCTGTGTGACTTTGGGCAAGTCACTTCACTTCTCTGGGCCTCAGTTCCCTCCTCTGTAAAATGGGGGTGAAGACTGTGAAACACCCTGTGGGACAACCTGATCACCTTGTAACCTCCCCAGCTCTTAGAACAGTGCTTTGTACATAGTACGCGCTTAATAAATGCCATTATTATTATTATTAACACTATTGCTGTTTTGCTGGCTCTGCTTTTGCCACCTGCAGCGCTGATCCCCATCTGCCCTCTGGAATCCCCAGGGCTGCCAGAGTCAGGGACCGGCTATCTTCTCTCCCAGGCACTATACTACGAGCTAGTATAGATACAAAGTAGATATAGATACAAGGCAACAAGGTTGGTCACAGTTCATCCATTTTTGTCTGATGGTATTGACGCCCGTCTGCTTGTTTTGTTTTGTTGTCTGTCTCCCCCTTCTAGACTGTGAGCCCGTTGTTGGGAAGGGATTGTCTCTATCTGTTGCTGAATTGTACTTCCCAAGTGCTTAGTACAGTGCCCTGCACACAGTAAGCACTCAATAAATACGATTGAAAGAATTAATGATGTTTATATTTCTATAATTCTATTTATTCTGATGGTATTGATGCCTTTCTACTTGTTTTGTTTTGTTGTCTGTCTCCCCCTTCAAGACTGTGAGCCCGTTGTTGGGAAGGGATTGTCTCTATCTGTTGCCGAATTGTACTTTCCAAGCGCTTAGTACAGTGCTCTGCACACAGTAAGCGCTCAATAAATACGATTGAATGAATGAGTACCTTTTGGTGTTGTGTTTTTCCTGATATCTCTATTTTAAAACAGTCAAGCTGTAAGTTTACGTCAGGCTGTTGTGCCATTTGCTGTATTTCTTCAGAGTATGCTTTATTACCCTTTTTTTAAACATTCAAATAAAACTTCTTCCTTCCTTATTTATATTCCCTTTGTTTCAGTCCCCAGAAAATTCCCCTAACCCTACCTGAGTAACCTCATCATTCTTTCTCCTTAAACGCCCGCTGGGTGAAAAAAAGTGATTCTTTCAGTGCCGATGAAAAAACAGAAGGCTGTCCATCACCTTTCCCCCTCCTACCTCACCTCCCTTCTCTCCATCTCCAGCCCAGCCCGCACCCTCTATTCCTTTGCCGCTAACTTCGTCACTGGGCCTCGTTCTCGCCTGTCCCGCCATCGACCCCCGGCCCACGTCCTCCCCTTGGCCCGGACTGCCCTCCCTCCACACATCTGTCAAACTAGCTCTCTTCCTCCCTTCAAAGCCTTACTGAGAGCTCACCTCCTCCAGGAGGCCTTCCCAAACTGATCCCCCTCCCCTTTTCCTCGGCTCCTCCTCCCCTCCCCATCTCCCCATTCCCTCCCTCTGTCCTACCCCCTTCCCCTTCCCACAGCCCTTGTGTATATTTGTACATATTTATTACCCTAGTTAATTTATGAATGATGTGTATATATCTATAATTCTGTTTGTTTTGATGGTATTGACATGTGTCTACTTGTTTTGTTTTGCTGTCTGTCTCTCCCTTCTAGACCGTGAGCCCGTTGATGGGTAGGGACTGTCGCTATATGTTGCCGAATTGTACTTTACAATTGCTTAGTACAGTGCTCTGCGCACAGTAAGCACTCAATAAATATGATCGAATGAACGAATGAAGGAAGTCATCGCTGGATGCGACCCAAGAGCGTGTGACCCACTAGAAATCCAACAGCAGATTAGAACCCGGGTTCTTCGGATTCCCCAGGCCCATGGTCTAACCACTAGGTCACGCTGCTTCAGGAGTATTAGTATTCATTCATTCATTCAATCGTATTTATTCATTCATTCAATCGTATTTATTGAGCGCTTACTATGTGCAGAGCACTGTACTAAGCGCTTGGGAAGTACAAGTTGGCAACATATAGAGACGGTCTGTACTAGTAATAGCAGTCGTAGTAATAATATGTATTGACACCTATCTACTGGTTTAGTTTTCTTGTCTGTCTGCCTCCTTCTAGTCTGTGAGCCCATTGTTGGGTGGGGATTGTCTCTGTTGCCGATTTGTACTTCCCAAGCGCTTAGTCCAGTGCTCTGCTCACAGTAAGTGCTCAATAAATACGATTGAATGAATGAATGAATAATAATAACAATCACTGTATTTGTTAAGCATTAACTGTGTGCCAAGCACTGTCCTAAGCGACGGAGTAGATACAAGGTAACCAGGTTGTCACACACAGGGCTCACAGTCTTAATTCCCCTTTTACAGATGAGGTAACTGAGGGGCAGAGAAGTGAAGTGACTTTCCCAAAGTCACACGTCTGATGAGTGGCGGAGCCGGGATTGGAACCCACGACCTGTGTCTCCCAAGCCCGGGCTATTTCCATTAAGCCATGCGGCTTCTACTGGTAGTACTGGTAGTGGTGTGAGGGTGATAGTAGTACTAAAAAAGAAGTAATGGTGGCAGTAAAGGTATTTTTTGGTTGTCTACTGGGTACAAAGCACTATACTAAGCTCTTAAGAAAATATAACAGAGTTATCAGTGCTCGGCGCATAGTAAGCGCTTAAGAAATACCATTATTGTTATTATTATTATCTCAGCCCCTACCAGTGACAGGATACCATTCAACCTTGGGGTTCACCTCCTGCCTGATGTTCATTCATTCATTCAATCGTATTTATTGAGAGCTTACTGTGTGCAGAGCACTGTACTAAGCGCTAGGAAAGTACAAGTTGGCAACATATATGATGTGACCTGGGGCAAGTCACTTCACTGTGTGCTTGTTTTCTCACCTGTAAAATAGTGATGGTATGTCTATCTGTTCTTCCTCCCTCTTACCCTGTGAGTTCGTTCATTCATTCATTCATTCATTCATTCATTCATTCAAGCAATCGTATTTACTGAGTGCTTACTGTGTGCAGAGTACTGTACTAAGCTCTTGGGAAGTACAACTGAATCAAAGTGAAGGAGGATAACCTAAGAACGTTGCTTCTCCCCACAAGAATGCATTTTTGTTATTCCAAACCTTAATCCAGCACTGATTCTAATCTCATTGCTTTTTGTATTTGTGGCCCGACAGAAAAAGACCCCATAGAATGCTAAACGATCAAGAAATTTAAGGTTTTAATAGACTTTACCTAACTATCTGGAGTAAAAATGTGTATCATGGTTAAAAATATCTGTCACTTTAGATATTTCTATTCTGGGTGTGTGAAGATTGTGTGCTCTTGAGGGAGAAATTTCAAGAAAGCCATTCTCATTCAGAGAAGAAAAGATCAGTCAGTCAATTATATTTATTGAGCACTTACTTTATGCGGAGCACTGTACTAAGCGCTTGGGAGAGTACAGTACAACCTGTTAACCTTGTATCCCCGCCAGCGCTTAGAACAGTGACTTGCACATAATAAGCGCTTAACAAATACCATCATGATCATTACTATTATTAAAAAAGCGTCATCTGTCAGAAGTAAACCAGGACCAGCTGGAACTCAGCACCGGAATCCGTGTTCTTGTTGTGGGCAGGGAACGTGTCCGTTTATTGTTATATTGTACTCTCCCAAGCGCTTAGTACACTGCTTTGCACACAGGAAGTGCTCAGTAAATACGAATGAATGAATTAATGTTCTAAGTGGGCAGTCTGCTCCCCCTGGTCCCTGATATCTGTCAGGGACAGATATATGCTGTCTCTAGTTGTCAGTGGTTGTCAGGGCTGCCCTGAGTCTACATGCACATGGCCTTGTTTTCTTCACTGTTTATGTGGCCAACCCCTCCTCCTTCCCATTTGGTTTTCAATAGTTGATTCATATCTGTGACAGTCGAAGGGAACAGAATGCTGAAGATTTGCAGCATTTTCCGATTTTCGGAAGCCTGTATCTTCAGTGTCGACGCCAGGCTCTTCAGGGCCTTCTTGTCTCTATCCCCTAGAAGGATATTATAAGTCTGCTGTCCCAAATAAGTCCGCAGGGTTTCCTGAGCTTCACAGATGACAATGTTTTGTTTGGCCCGTTATTCCATTTAATCAATATATTGTTCCTTTTCATCCTTAATACGGTTGGTATCTGATGTCTCAGGCCCTGAGAGCAGTCAGTATCTTCAAGCTCAGTGTGGTGTGCCCAAATAACTCTCATGTTACACCCTGAGTGAATTAGAAATGGTCATTTTTCTGTTCTCTTATTTGCCTCTCTTCCTTTCAGGAACACCTTTTTAACATATGCCTATTGATTTTCTTTTCTTTCCTTTTGAAATAGCTAATTACCAGGCAGACTTAGCCAACATTACTTGTGAAATTGCAATAAAGCCAAAGCTGATCGATGGACTCGAAAACAGTCAGCGAAGGCTGCAGACCCCGAAGAAGCAGTACGAAGAGAAAGTAATGATGCTGCAGCGTAAAAGTCGGGATACTCGGCTCGAAAAAGGTCAAGTGCTTCAGAATTTAGGTAAGAACTGGAACTTAACGTAATTACCTTTATGTGTGATTTTATTTTCCCATTTCCACTTTTTTAAGGGAAGAAAAATTCAAGTAAGACCTACGTGAAATTTGCATTAGAACAAGTGTCCTATCTAGTTCATGAGTTGATTTTGTGTTTATTTCAGAATTGTAAACTCCTACAGTGTTTTTTATAGATACTATTAATAAAAAAAAGTTCTGTTCACGTCTCCCTGCTCCTCACCACCCCTGAAGTAACGTGGTCTAGGGATTAGGGAACAGACTCAGAAGTCAGAAGGACCTACCTTGTAACCCCGGCTGTTCCTCTTGTCCTCCGTGTGACCTTGGGAAAGCCTATTAATTTCTCCGTGCCTCTGTTACCTCATCTTTAAAATGGGGATTAAGTTTGTGAGCCCCATGTGAGACAGGGACTGCGCCCAACCCAATTTGCTCATATCCACCCCATCACTTAGTACAGTGCCTGGCACATAGTAAGTGCTTAAATTCCACAAGCCTCCACATCGAAAAGATACTCATTACCGTTGGCTTTAGGGAACTCAATCAACTTGTCCCCTCCTACCTTAACTTTTCTGAATTTCGTACTACAACCAATCTGCACACTTTGCTCTTCTAATGCCAACCTACTCAATGTATGTCAGTCTCATCTTTCTCACCACTGAATCCTTTGCCCACATCCTCTCTCTGGTCTGGAAGTCCCCTTTTCCTTCAGATGTGACAGACCACCCAACTCACCAACTTCAAAACTTTATTAAAGTCACATCTCCAAGAGATCTTCCTCAGCTAATCCCTCATTTCCCCTACACCCTTTCCCTTCTGCTTTGCTTATGCTCTTGGATCTGTACCCCTTAATATGCTTGATGTTTGCCTGTACACTTGGATCTGTAACCCTTAAACACTTGATAATCACCCCAACCTCAGCCCCACAGCACTTATGTACAGATCTGCCAATTTATTTTAATGTCTGTCCCCCCCTCCAGACTATGTCTATGTCTATGACTATGTCTAAGTCTTTGTGGGCAGGGAAGATATCTACCAACTCTATTTGTATTGTATTATCCCAAGCACTTAGTAGAGTGCTCTGCACACAGTGAGTGGTTAGTTCAGTTTTCTTGATTTGACCATCATTGATGTTTTCAATATTGGGAATATTCTATTCATCCATTAAATTTAGGCCACATAAAATCATGTCTTGGGTTTTCTTTGGGAAATCTTAACATAGCAACTGTCAAAATGACAATTAAGCGTGAGAGGAATAGAGAATGTTCTCAGGCTATCGGAAGTAGTTGTGAGGTCATTGAATGATTGCTCATCGTGAATGCTAAAGTTATGTAAAAATTAATAGAAGAAAATTTCCTTTTGTCATTAAGGCCTGGTGGAATCTTGTTCAGAAGAGAAAGCCAAAAAAGTTAAATCTGAATATACGAATCCACAGACCATGAGTAAAGAACTTCAGCGACTCCAGACTGTTCAGAAAGAGCATGCACATGTGCTGAAAAGTCAAACTCAATATGAAAAACAGCTGAAGAAATTGCAGCAGGATGCGACAGAAATGAAAAAGGCAAAGGTATAGATTTTCTTTGAAAGAAACACTAAATTTGGAGTCTGGGAAACTTGGCATTTACAGCGAAGCTATGCGATTGCAAAGTGTTCTCCATTTTTAATTGCAAATGCTATGCTTTGACCTGATGTTATGATTACAGATAGATTGGCTGTCATTCAATAGAGTTAAAAATTCACTGTTCCTTGTTAGACAGTTTTCAGCCATCTAGGATGGAGACTTTTGTGTCACATTGGAAGATAGATTTTTCTGTGTTGGACATTAAAATCACAAGAGAATAACAGATTTTAGATCAGGTATTTGTGGGAAATGTACGATCCAAGTTAATCAAAACTTCAGGTCATTGTATACAATTATCTATCGTAAAATTTTCAGAGTAATTTTAACACATTAACGTACATTAAGCGTAACAAGTGTGCAGGCGCTCATAAAATTTTCAGAATAATTTTAACACATTAACGTGCATTAAGCATAAAAAGTGTGCAGGCACTCCTCCTTTCTCACCTCCCTGATGGGAATCTTCAATCAGTCACTTGCCAATGGCTCCTACTCCACATTGTAGGGTGGAGAGTGGGGAAAATAGGTCTAGCGAGCCATGGCAGTTTCCCCAAAACAGGAAGGCAGAGGTGAGACTAGAAAGGCAAGTCGGTGGTGGAGAAGGCTACTTAGAGGCAGTAGCCCTAAACCTAGACAATCTCGGCCAATCAGTCGTATTTATTGAGCGCCTACAGTGTGAAGAGCACTCTACTAACCTCCTGGGAGAGTATCGCATAACAGACGCAGGGAACGTGTTCATAGTTTAGAGAGGGAGATAGACATTAATATAAATAAATAACGGACAGCTATGGACATGAGTGTGAGCCCGTTTCTAGACCGTGAGCCCGTTTCCAGACTGTGAGCCTGTTGTCGGGTAGGGGCCATCTCTATATGTTGCCAACTTGTACTGCCCAGGCGCTTAGTAGAGTGCTCTGCACACAGTAAGCGCTCAATAAATACGATTGAATGAATGAATGAATATGAACGAGTGCTGTAGGGCTGAGGGAGGGCTCGAAGAAGCCGTGAGTCAGGGTAGATCATAGGCCGTCTATTGTACTGCCCATGTTCCTTAATGTGGAAATGTAGTATTAATGAGCTCGTCTTGCTTACCTCTGTAGATACGCTTAATGAAACAAAAGAAAGAAGAACAAGATGACAGAATCTCGAAGAAACCGAGAGATCGCGCAGCTTAAAGAAGACCAACAGAAACGAGACGTGAGTTGGAGGATTTTTAACTCTAGGACACGGCTTTCACTGTGTTAGTGAAATCAAACACTTAGAACGGTGCTTTGCACATAGTAAGCGCTTCATAAATGCCATCATTACTGATATTATTATTATTATCTGTGGAATTTCTGGGAAAAGTTATGGGATAATTATTATTTCCTGAATTATCTGTTCTTTAGTCTTACATATAGGTAAAAATATAAACCCACTCTGCTTGTAAGAGGCAAAGTTGATATTCTTTGTTGAGTTAAATCCCAGTATATGAAATTAATAGAAATGTGAATTGAAATGAAAGCTTTGCCCGAAGGAAAAATCCCAGTGTGACTCACTACTTTGGTGTGTAGCACTTATTAAGTTTTCGTTTGATTTATTTTAAAATATTGATTCTTGCAGCCTGAAAGGGAGACTAAAGGAACCCTTTCTTGGATAAAGTATAATGGAGCTGCTCATAACTCTAGTTACAATATCAATAAACAGGCAAGTGTGCTTGAAATAACCTCTTAATTCTTGCCTTTAAATTTTGCCCAGCCGAACCGTGACCATACTGTGTGTTTTGCAGGAAGGTGAGAACCCCCGATGTCACTGCAATGATCAGTGCTTGCACTTTAACTTTGCACTTCTCGTTACCTCCTAGACCATTTCTCGTCAATGGGCATCAATATGAGATTCAGTATGTACTGTTCATTGGAAAGTGGGGGGTGAATGTGATTTTTTTAATTTTGGAAAGCAGCACAAAGTACAGTTTATAAATCTGACACGGTTGCTACCTGCATCTGAATCCTCCAATCTATTCCAGCCTTTCATAAAACTTGCCAGCTGGTTATTTTTGAATCAGATAGTTTCTTCTTCATCCTTGGAATTCACTTCAAACTGATTCGATACGCTTCTCTGGCTAGATAAGCCGCGAAGCCATTATAACATTATAACATTATTATGGCTCATACTCTGTCCTAATCCTCCTCGACCTCTCAGCTGCCTTTGACACTGTGGACCACCCCCTTCTTCTCAACATGCTATCTGACCTGGGCTTCACAGACTCCGTCCTCTCCTGGTTCTCCTCTTACCTCTCCGGTAGTTCTTTCTCAGTCTCTTTTGTAGGCTCCTCCTCCCCCTCCCATCCTGTTACTGTGGGGGTTCCCTAAGGTTCAGTGCTTGGACCCCTTCTGTTCTCGATCTACACGCACTCCCTTGGTGACCTCATTCGCTCCCACGGCTTCAACTATCATCTCTACGCTGATGACACCCAGATCTACATCTCTGCCCCTGCTCTCTCCCCCTCTCTCCAGGCTCGCATCTCCTCCTGCCTTCAGGACATCTCCGTTTGGATGTCTGCCCGCCACCTAAAGCTCAACATGTCGAAGACTGAACTCCTTGTCTTCCCTCCCAAACCCTGTCCTCTCCCTGACTTTCCCATCTCTGTTGACGGCACTACCATCCTTCCCGTCTCACAAGCCCGCAACCTTGGTGTCATCCTCGACTCCGCTCTCTCATTCACCCCTCACATCCAAGCCGTCACCAAAACCTGCCGGTCTCAGCTCCACAACATTGCCAAGATCCACCCTTTCCTCTCCATCCCAACCGCTACCCTGCTCATTCAAGCTCGCATCCTATCCCGTCTGGACTACTGCATCAGCCTTCTCTCTGATCTCCCATCCTCGTGTCTCTCTCCACTTCAATCCATACTTCATGCTGCTGCCCGGATTATCTTTGTCCAGAAACGCTCTGGGCATATTACACCCCTCCTCAAAAATCTCCAGTGGCTACCAATCAATCTGGGCATCAGACAGAAACTCCTCACCCTGGGCTTCAAGGCTGTCCATCACCTCGCCCCCTCCTACCTCACCTCCCTTCTCTCCTTCTACAGCCCAGCCCGCACCCTCCACTCCTCCGCCGCTAATCTCCTCACCGTACCTCGCTCTCGCCTGTCCCACCATCGACCCCCAGCCCACGTCATCCCCCGGGCCTGGAATGCCCTCCCTCTGCGCATCCGACAAGCTAGCTCTCTTCCTCCCTTCAAGGCCCTGCTGAGAGCTCACCTCCTCCAGGAGGCTTTCCCAGACTGAGCCCCTTCCTTCCTCTCCCCCTCGTCCCCCTCTCCATCCCCCATCTTACCTCCTTCCCTTCCCCAAAGCACCTGTATATATGTACATATGTTTGTACATATTTATTACTCTATTTATTTATTTATTTTACTTGTACATATCTATTCTATTTATTTTATTTTGTTAGTATGTTTGGTTTTGTTCTCTGTCTCCCCCTTTTAGACTGTGAGCCCACTGTTGGGTAGGGACTGTCTCTATATGTTGCCAATTTGTACTTCCCAAGCGCTTAGTACAGTGCTCTGCACATAGTAAGCGCTCAGTAAATACGATTGATGATGATGATGATGGTGATGATAACGCCAGGTACTCTTTCTCGTTTAACTTTTTCATTCATCTAGACTGTGAGCCCGTTGTTGAGTAGGGACCGTCTCTATATGTTGCTAACTTGTACTTCCCAAGCGCTTAGTACAGCGCACAGTAAGCACTCAATAAATACGATTGAATGATTGAATGAATTTGTGCTTAGTACAGTGAGCGCTCAATAAATACGATTGGAGGAATTTGTCCATAACTAAGGAGTTTTGGGAAAAAGCCACCCTGAATCCTGGGCGTGTTCTTTTTGCACGGGATAAACAATAATAAATCACCCAGGGCTCACCATTTCATGGCCCTGGGATGTGCCTTGACGGTGTCTTTAATTTGACTCACTCAAAGCCTTAGAGGGGCCACCATCATGTGAATTTCAGCTCTGTTCTCTCCTTTCGAAAAGATATTGCATTTTTCCCCCCTCTCTGGGCTAGCGCAGAGTCAGGAAGAAGAATGAGGGGTTTTTTTTGTTTGTTTTTCCAGGGCCCTCATTCGGTATTTTCCAAGGTGAGAATTGCCTATTTCCAGGGAGTTTGCACCCGAATCTGGGGAGGGTGTGCACGGTTAGCGGGAACTGAAGGGGTTCCGGGCCCGGGATTGCCGCGGTGTAGACCCAGATCCACACCCAGACGCACAGCACAGAACCCACACACACCCACACCCACACCCACACCCACACACACACACACACACAGCGTTTCGCAGGTGAGCCGGGGAAGGACCGGCTCTGTTGTCAACGGGGCGGGGACTTTGGGGGTCCGGGTAGGGAGACATAGAAGACCCCCCACCCTAAACTCATTTGGAGTTTGGTGGCCGCACTCTCGGAGTCGGTTTTTGTGCGATTCCCCTTTCTTTGTGTGTTTTTCGTTCTTCTATTTGGACCCTGTTCCCCTGAGGCTGATTTCTCCTTTTTTTTTTTTTGGCTTTTCTTTCATTTTGTCTCTTTCTCTCCGGTGGGGAAAGGGGAACTCGTTTGGCGGGAATCCCAAGCCCCCCGGAGCCCGGGAAGGAGTGGGGCGAACCTCCTCGTGCAATCGGAGGTGAGAGGCGGGAGGGCGGAGGGCCGCCCCGTCCAGGCCGGATCGGTGTCGGGCTATCGCCATGGCGACGAGTCCTGTCGCCACAAGGGGCACCGTCGGGGGGACCGGGGCAAGGGATGGGGGTCGACGTTGGAGCGGCCCATGTCGTCGTTGATGTCGACTGAACTCGGAGTGGGGGGCCCTCCCCTCTGCCAGGGGCCCGGGGAGCTTCGTCCCAAGGCTGGAGGGGATGGGGTCCCCGGATAAGAGTTGCCACCACCGGCCTTCGAGTTAAGCGTTTAGTACAGTGCTCTGCACACGGTAATCGCTCAATAAGTACGATAGAGCCCACTGCTGAGTAGGGACCGTCTCTATATGTTGCCACCTTGTACTTCCCAAGCGCTTAGTAGAGTGCTCTGCACACAGGAAGGGCTCAATAAATACGATTGATTGAATGAATGAATGAGTGCCGAGGCCCCAGGGCGGGACGGCATCTGCCGGGGGTCAGCCGGGCAGTGTGATGGAGCTGGGGGAATAGTAGCAATAATAATAATAATAATAATAATAATAATAATAATAATAATAATAATAATAATAATAATAATATAATGGCAAAGAACTGTTTTAAGAGCCGGGAAGGTTGCAAGGTGTTCAGGTTGGCCCACGTGGAGCTCACAGTCTTCATCCCCGTTTTACAGATAAGGGAACTGAGGCCCAGAGAATAATAATAATGATGGCATTTAGTAAGCGCTTACTAGCGCTCAGTAAATACGATTGAATGAATGAATGAATGAATGAGTGCCGAGGACCCCGGGGCGGGACGGCATCCGCCGGGGGTCTGCCGGGCAGTGTGATGGAGCTGGGGGAATAATAATAATAGTAATAATAATAATGATAATAATGGGACTGTATATGTTGCCAACTTGTACTTCCCAAGCGCTTAGTACAGTGCCCTGCACACAGTAAGCGCTCAATAAATACGATTGATTGATTGATTGCTTGATTTCTTAAGTCGTTACTATGTGCAAAGAACTGTTTTAACCGCCGGGGAGGTTGCAAGGTGAACAGGTTGGCCCACCTGGAGCTCACAGTCTTCATCCCCGTTTTACAGATAAGGGAACTGAGGCACAGAGAATAATAATAATGGTGGCATTTATTAAGCGCTTACTAGCGCTCAGTAAATACGATTGAATGAATGAATGAATGAGTGCCGAGGCCCCGGGGCGGGACGGCATCGGACGGGGGTCCGCCGGGTACTGTGATGGAGCTGGGGGAATAATAATAATAGTAATAATAATATTGGCATTTATTAAGTCGTTACTATGTGTAAAGAACTGTTTTAACCGCCGGGGAGGTTGCAAGGTGATCAGGTTGGCCCACCTGGAGCTCACAGTCTTCATCCCCGTTTTACAGATAAGGGAACTGAGGCACAGAGAATTATAATAATGGTGGCGTTTAGTAAGCGCTTACTAGCGCTCAGTAAATGTGATTGAATGAATGAATGAGTGCCGAGGCCCCGGGGCGGGACGGCATCCGACGGGGATCCTCCGGGCAGTGTGATGGAGTTGGGGGAATAATAGTAACGACTTAATATATGCCATTATTATTATTATGTGCAAAGAACTGTTTTAAGCGCCTGGGAGGTTGCAAGGTGATTAGGTTGACCCATGTGGAGCTCACAGTCTTCATCCCCGTTTTACAGATAAGGGAACTGAGGCCCAGAGAATAATAATAATGATGGCATTTATTAAGCGCTTACTAGCGCTCAGTAAATATGAATGAATGAATGAATGAGTACCGAGGCCCCGTGGCGGGACCGCATCCGACGGGGATCCGACGGGCAGTGTGATGAAGTTGGGGAATAATAATAATTATAATAATAATAATAACACTTATTAAGTCGTTACTATGTGCAAAGAACTGTTTTAAGCGCCGGGGAGGTTGCGAGGTGATCAGGTTGGCCCACGTGGAGCTCACAGTCTTCATCCCAGTTTTACAGATAAGGGAACTCAGGCACAGAGAATAATAATAATACTGGTGGCGTTTATTAAGCGCTTACTAGCGCTCAGTAAATACGATTGAATGAATGAATGAATGAGTGCCGATGCCCCAGGGCGGGACGGCCTCTGACGGGGGTCCGCCGGGCAGTGTGATGGAGACGGGGGAATAATAATAATAATAATAATAATAATAATAATAATAATAATAATAATAATAATAAAACAATGACATTTATTAAGTCGTTACTATGTGCAAAAAAACTGTTTTAAGCGCTGGGGAGGTTGCAAGGTGATCAGGTTGGCCCACGTGTTCATCCCCGTTTTACAGATGAGGTAACTGAGGCAAAGAGAATAATGATAATGATGGCATTTATTAAACTCTTACTATGTGCAAAGCACCATTCTAAAGGCCCGATGAGGTTGCCAGGTGATCAGGTTGGCCCAGGTGGAGCTCAGTCTTAATCCCTGTTTTCCAGATGAGGGAACTGAGGCCCAGAGAAGTGAAGTGACTCACCCACAGTCACCCATCTGACAAGTGGCGGAGTTGGGATTTGAGCTCATGACCCCTAACTCCAAAGTCCGTGTTTTTCCACTGAGCCACTCCAGACTTAATGTCCACTCTCCACCCCGTCCTCTCTCCCTTCCTCCCCCCTGCGGCTCCCGGGCCTTGGCCACCGGCTTCCCCCACCCTGCCCGCCAGGCCCCTTCTACACTAGTGAGCCCATTGTTCCCAACTTGTACTTCTCCAGCGCTTACTACAGTGCTCTGCACACAGCAGGCGCTCAATAAGTACGATTGAATGAATGAATGAATGAGGGGGTGGCAGCCAGGCAGGCGACGAGAAGCGGGTGGGGGGCGTCCTCTGGCGGCGGTACCGGCGGGATGCCCGGGCAGGGGGATGGGAGGGGGCGCGCCCTCTGGCGTCGGGGTCGGCGAGATGCTCTGAGAAGGGAGTGGTGGGGCGCGCCCTCTGGCGGTGGTGCCGGCGAGATGCTCTGAGCGGGGAGTGGAGGGGGCGCCCTCTGGTGTCGGCGTCGGCGAGATGCTCTGAGCGGGGAGTGGGGGGGCGCACCCACTGGCGGCAGCGCCGGCAAGATGCCCTGAGCTGGGAGTGAGGGGGCGGGGGGTGCGCCCTCTGTTGGTGGTGCCGGCGAGACGCCCTGAGATGGGGGGCGCGCCCTCTGGTGGCGGTACCGGCGAGATGCTCTGAGCGGGGAATGGGGCGGGGCGCGCGCCCTCTGGCGGCCGCGCCAGTGGAAAGAGCCCGGGCTTTGGAGTCAGGAGTCATGGGTTCGAATCCCACCCCCGCCACGTGTCGGCCGTGTGACTTTGGGCAAGTCACTTCACTTTTCTGGGCCTCAGTTCCCTCATCTGGAATATGGGGATGAAGACTGCGAACCCCTCGTGGGACAACCTGATCTTGTCTTGTAACGTCCCCAGCGCTTAGAACAGTGTCTGGCACATAGTAAGCGCCTAATGAATGCAATCAGCATTATTATGATATTATTATTATGATATGGTATTATTATTATTATTATTACTATTATTATTATTATTAGAGAGGCAGCATGGTCCAGCGCTTGGCACATAGTAAGCACCTTATAAATGCCATCAATGTTATTATGATAATATTATTATGATATTATATTATTATTAAAGAAGCAGTGTGACTCAGTGGAAAGAACATGGGCTTTGGAGTCAGGGGTCATGGGTTCAAATCCCAACTCCACCACGTGTAGGCTGTGTGACTTTAGGCAAGTCACTTCACTTCTCTGGGCCTCAGTTCCCCATCTGGAAAATGGGGATGAAGACCGCGACCCCCCCGTGGAACAACCTAATCTTGTAACCTTCCCAGTGCTTAGAACAGTGCTTGGCACATAGTAAGTACCTAATAAATGTCATCAGTATTATTATGATATTATTATAATTATGTGATATCATTATGATATGATATTATTATTATTAGAGAAGCAGTGTGGCTCAGTACTTGGAACATAGTAAGCACCTAATAAATGCCATCTGTATTATTACGATATGATATTATTGTTACTATTATAGAAGCAGTGTGGCTCAGTGGACAGAGCAGGGGCTTTGGAGTCAGGGGTCATGGGTTCGAATTCCGATTCTTCCACTTGTCGCCCGTGTGACTTTGGCAAGTCACTTCACTTCTCTGGGCCTCAGTTCCCTCATCTGGGAAATGGGGATGAAGACTGTGAGCCCCCCGTGGGACAACCTGATCTCCTTGTCACCTCCCCAGCTCTTAGAACAGTGCTTGGCCCATAGTAAGCTCCTAATAAATACCATCAGTATTATTATGTGCGGAGAGGGGATGGGGGAAGGCACCCTGCACCCCACGGGCGAGGGCGGGACTCGGGGCTCGGCCGCTGGGTGAAAAACACCCTAAACACCCCCCAACTCTGGAGAAACCTGAGTTCGACGGGCAATGTGCAGCCGTTTCATCCATTCAGTCGTATTTATTGAGCGTCAACTTTGTGCAAAGCACTGGACTAAATACTGTACTGCGAAGCAGCTTGGCAAGCAATAGGATTGAAGGAATGAAAGACTCCTCATGAAAGACTCATCCCCACTCCTAGCCCCGCGACACTTGCATCCGTACCTGTGATTTATTTTTTCTATTAATAATGATAATGGCATTTATTAAGCGCTTACTATGTGCAAAGCACTGTTCTAAGCTCTGGGGGAGGATACAAGGTGATCAGGTTGTCCCACGTGGGGCTCACAGTCTTCATCTCCATTTTAAAGATGAGGTAACTGAGACACAGGGGAGAAGAAGAAGAAGAAGAAGAAGAAGAAGAAGAAGAAGAAGAAGAAGAAGAAGAAGAAGAAGAAGAAGAAGAAGAAGAAGAAGAAGAAGAAGAAGAAGAAGAAGAAGAAGAAGAAGAAGAAGAAGAAGAAGAAGAAGAAGAAGAAGAAGAAGAAGAAGAAGAAGAAGAAGAAGAAGAAGAAGAAGAAAAGAAAAGAAGAAGAAGAAGAAGAAGAAGAAGAAGAATATAAGAATAAGAATAATAGCATTTATTTAGCGCTTACTATGTGCAAAGCACTGTTCTAAGCACCGGGGGGAGGATACAAGGTGATCAGGTTGTCCCACGTGAGGCTCCCGGTCTTCATCCCCATTATACAGATGAGGGAACTGAGGCACAGAGAAGTTAAATGGTTTGCCCAAAGTCGCACAGCTGGCAAGTGGAGGAGCAAGGATTCGAACCCATGACCTTTGGCTCCGAAGCCCGTGCTCTTTTTCACTGAGCCACTGAAAGGCGCCTTCTGCGTCACCCTGACGTGCTCCCTTTATTAATCTGTGAGCCCACTGTCAGGTAGGGACCGTCTCTATATGTTGCCAACTTGTACTTCCCAAGCTCTTAGTACAGTGCTCTGCACATGGTAAGTGCTCAATAAATACGACTGAAATACGACTGAACGGATCCTCACTCCCAGCCCTGCGACACTTGCATCCATATCTGTAATTTATTTCTGTTAATGTCTATCTCCCCCTTTTCTCTTATGTTATTTCATTGTACTCTCCCAAGCTCTTAGTACAGTGCTCTGCACACAGTCAGTGCTCAATTAATACTGAAAACTGGCTGACAGTGAAAAGGGCTCCAGCTGGGGAATCAGAGGAAGTGGGTTCTAATCCCGGCTCCGGCACTTGCTTGCTATGTGACTTGGGCAAGCCACTTCACTTCTCTGTGCCTCAGTGACCTCATCTGTAAAATGGGGATGAAGACTGTGAGCCTCCCGTGGGACAACCTGATCACCTTGTATCCTCCCCAGCGCTTAGAACAGTGCTTGGCACATAGTAAGCGCTTGACAAATACCATAATAATCGATATTATTCATTCAGTCAGTCAGTCCTTTTATTGAACGCTTACTGTGTGCCGAGCACTGTACTAAGCGCTTGGGAAGTTCAAGTAAGAGAAGCAACGTGGCTCAGTGGAAAGAGCTCGGGCTTTGGAGTCAGAGTTCATGGGTTCAAATCCCTGCTCCACCACATGTCTGTAGTGTGACCTTGGGCAAGTCACTTCACTTCTCTGAGCCTCAGTTACCTCATCTGTTAAATGGGGATTAAGACTGTGAGCTCCCCCATGGGACAACCTGATATTACCTTGTATCTACCCCAGCGCTTAGAGCAGTGCTTGGCACATAGTAAGCGCTTGACAAATACCATAATAATCATTATTATTCATTCATTTAGTCAGTCCTTTTATTGAGCGCTTACTGTGTGCAGAGCACTGTACTAAGCGTTTGGGAAGTGCAAGGAAGAGAAGCAGCGTCGCTCAGTGGAAAGAGCTCTGGCTTTGGAGTCAGAGGCCATGGGTTCGAATCCCTGCTCCGCCACATCTCTGCTGTGTGGCCCTGGACAAGTCACTTCTCTGAGCCTCAGTTACCTCATCTGTAAAATGAGGATGAAGACTGTGAACCCCCCGTGGGACAACCTCCCCATCCCCCCTTCCTTACCTCCTTCCCCTCCCCACAGCACCTGTATATATGTATATATGTTTGTACGTATTTATTACTCTACTTATTTATTTGTACATATTTATTCTACTTATTTTATTTTGTTAATATGTTTTGATTTGTTCTCTGTCTCCCCCTTCTAGACTGTGAGCCCGCTCTTGGGTAGGGACCGTCTCTATATGTTGCCAACTTGTACTTCCCAAGCGCCTAGTACAGTGCTGCACACAGTAAGCGCTCAATAAATACGATTGAATGAATGAACCTGATTACCTTGTATCCACCCCAGCGCTTAGAGCAGTGCTTGGCACATAATAAGCGCTTGACAAATATCATAGTAATCATTATTATTCATTCATTCGTATTTATTGAGCGCTTACTGTATGCAGAGCACTGTACTAAGCGCTTGGGAAGTACAAGTTGTATTTCTATTCACTCAATCGTATTTGTTGAGCGCTTACTGTGTGCAGAGCAATGTACTAAGCGCTTGGAAAGTACAGTACAGCAATAAAGAGAGACAATCCCCCGCAACGAGCTCGTAGTCTATAGGTGGGGGAGACAGACTTCAATCCAAATAAATGGACGTCAGCATAAAGAAATAAAACGTCAAATAAGGACGGAAGTGCTGTGGGGTGGAGACGGGGGAAAATCAAAGGGAGGGTGATTTTTGAAAAATCAAAAATCAGGGTGATGTAGAAGGAAGTGAGAGAGGAAGAAAAGTGTCACAATCGGGGAAGACCTCTTGGAGGAGGGGTGCCTTCAGTGAGCCTTTGGATAATATAATAATAATGATTTCCTTCAACCGTATTTATTGAGCGCTTACTGTGTGCAGAGCACTGTACTAAGCGCTTGGAAAGTACAAGTTGGCAACAAATAGAGACGGTCCCTACCCAACAGTGGGCTCACAGTCTAGAAGGGGGAGACAGAGAACAAAACAAAACATATTAAAATAAAATAAGTAGAATATGTACAATGATGATGGTATTTGTATGCGCTCACTATGTGCCAAGCACCTTTCTGAGCGCTGAGCACGGTTTGAAGAGAAGCAGCGTGGCTCAGTGGCAAGAGCTTTGGAGTCAGAGGTCATGAGTTCAAATCCCGGCTCCACCACTTGTCAGCTCTGTGGCTTTGGGCAAGTCACTTTTCTTCTCTGGGCCTCAGTGACCTCGTCTGTCAAATGGGGGTGAAGACTGTGAGTCCCCCATGGGACAACCTGGTCACCTTGTAACCTTTCCAGTGCTTATAACAGTGCCTTGCGTGGCTCAGTGTAAAGAGCCCGGGCTTTGGAGTCAGAGGTCATGGGTTCAAATCCCGGCTCCACCACTTGTCAGCTGTGTGACTTTGGGCAAATCACTTCACTTCTCTGGGCCTCAGTTCCCTCATCTGTCAAATGGGGATGAAGACTGTGAGCCCCCCCCCGTGGGCCAACCTGATCATCTTGTAACCTTCCCAGAGCTTAGAACAGTGCTTTGCACGTAGTAAGCGCTTAATAAAGGCCATCATTATTACTATTATTATTAAAATGGGGATGAAGATTGTGAGCCCCCCGTGGGACAATCTGATCACCTTGTAACCTTCCCAGCGCTTAGAACAGTGCTTTGCAACTAGCAAGAGCTTAATAAAGGCCGTCATTATTACTATTATTATTAAAATGGGGATGAAGACTGTGAGCTCCTCGTGGGCCAACCTGATCATCATGTAACTTTCCCAGCGCTTAGAACAGTGCTTGCATGTAGTAAGCACTTAATAAAAGCCATCATTATTATTATCAAAATGGGGATGAAGACTGTGAGCCTCCCGTGGGACAACCTGATCACCTTGTAACCTTCCCTGTGCTTAGAACAGTGCTTTGCACGTAGTAAACGCTTAATAAAGGCCATCATTATTACTATTAAAATGGGATGAAGACTGTGAGCTCCCCGTGGGACAACCTGATCACCTTGTAACCTTCCCAGCGCTTAGAACAGTGTTTTGCATTTAGTAAGTGCTTAATAAAGGCCATCATTATTATTATTAAAATGGGGATGAAGACTGTGAGCTCCCCGTGGGACAACCTGATCACCTTGTAACCTTCCGAGCGCTTAGAACAGTGCTTTGCATTTAGTAAGTGCTTAATAAAGGCCATCATTATTATTATTAAAATGGGGATGAAGACTGTGAGCCCCCCATGGGCCAACCTGATCACCTTGTAACCTTCCCAGCGCTTAGAACAGTGCTTTGCACTTAGTAAGCGCTTAATAAAGGCCATAATTATTATTATTAAAATGGGGATGAAGACTGTGAGCCCCCCGTGGGACAACCTGATCACCTTGTAACCTCCCCAGCGCTTAGAACAGTGCTTTGCACATAGTAAGCGCTGAATAAATGTCATTATTATTATTATCATTTGAAGGGCGTGGAAAGGAATTGTCTTGGTGTAATGTGGATCTGCTAGCTCCTCGGACCTCAGAGTCGGGCCCCGGCAGGATGCCCCCCTCCGACTCCGCGGGTCCGGGCAGCGGAGACCAGAGTGGGAGCAGAGGGCCAGCCGGGCGAGGGGCACGTCCGCGGCCCCGCCCTACCTCCTTCCCTCCCCACTGCGCCTATATATATGTTTATACAGATTTATTACTCTATTTATTTTACTTGTACATATTTACCGTTCTATTTATTTTGTTCACGATGTGCATCTAGCTTTACTTCTATTTATTCTGATGACTTGACACCCGTCCGCATGTTTTGTTTTGTTGCCTGTCTCCCCCTTCTAGACTGTGAGCCGGTTGTTGGGTAGGGACCATCTCTATATGGTGCGGACTTGTACTTGCCAAGCGCTTAGTACAGTGCTCTGCACACAGTAAGTGCTCAATAAATACGATTGAATGAATGAGAGAGATGAGCATGAGAAAGAGAGATTAGTTTGAGAAAGAGAGAAGCATGGACCTGGGAGTTTGAGGACGTGGGTTCAAATCCCGGCCCCACCACACATCTGCGGTGTGACCTTGGGCAAGTCACTTCGCTTGTCTGGGCCTCAGTTACCTTATCTGTAAATTGGGGATGATTGTGAGCTGCCTGTGGGACAGGGACTGTGTCCAATCTAATAAACTCGTTTAATTATCCCATCACTTAGAACAATGCTCGGCACATAGTAAGTGCTTAACAAGCACCATAGTAATAATAATAATAATAATAATAATAATAATAATAATAATAATACTAACGATGGCTTTTGTTAAGCTCTTACTATGTGCCAAGCACTGTTCTAAGCGCTGGGGAGGTTTCAAGGTGATCAGGTTGTCTTACGGGTGGGGGGGGGGGGGTGCTCACAGTCTTAATCTCCATTTTACAGATGAGGTAACCGAGGCAAAAAAAGTTAAGTGACTTGCCCAAAGTCACACGTTTGACAGTTGGCTGAGCCGTAATTTGAACTCATGACCTCTGACACCAAAGCCCCTGCTATTTCCACTGAGCCACGCTGCTTCTCTAATCATTATTAGAGAGTGAGTTCATTCATTCAGTCATTTTTATTGAGCGCTTACTGTGTGCAGAGTACTGTACTAAGCACATGGAAAGTGCAATTCGACAACAGAGACAAATCCCTTCCCAACAATCAATCAATCAATCGTATTTATTGAGCGCTTACTGTGTGCAGAGCACTGTACTAAGCGCTTAGTACAGCGGGCTCACAGGCTAGAAGAGCCACAGTCCAGAAGAGTTGGGGAGAGTGGCGGGGAGAGAGAGAGAGGGTAGTGGCTGGGATTTTTTCAGCTACACACAAATGTATCCAACCAGGTTACCCTGTATCTACACTCCCCATTGACACTCCACTGAGTGTGGGTCAAGGGAGAGGACAGGATTCTGTCTCAGCTGCCTCAGGGGAATGGGAGATTCCTCTCCCCCTCATTCCTTCTGCCAGGCGTGGCAGACCCCCCCAACAGGGTCAAACCAACTCCTGAGTTTGCCTCCGGCCACTGGTTCCTAGAAGGAGTGAGTGTCGGCTATCCTTAGTGACCCAAAGGAATTTCCGTGGCTTCCTTCTGTCAAGAGAGGGTCCCGGCTCTGGGGGTGAGGGATAGGGTGAGGGTGGGCTCTCTGAGGCTGAGCTTGCTCCTGGAGGGGGTCCCAGGGTCGGATTACCCAGGCCCAGCTACTGGTCACAGCTCCCTGGGCTGAACCCAGGGGTCCTTGGCTCCCCAGGGCCAACGTGGGGTGCCCCAACCCAGATTCCGGAAATCAAAGGCTGTGAGTTGTAGAACCGGGTGAGTGGGAGGTCTTGAGCGCAATAGCCGTTGTTCGGGGAGGTCTGGGGGATCCCCCAAAGAGGGAACCCCCAAGTTGAAGGATGAGACGCCCCCTGCGGAGGGTCCAGTCTGACTGGACCGGCTCCAACTGTCTTTCCCCCCACCAGGGCTGCGACGCGGAGCCTTCCAATCCCCGGTTCCCGCCATGACGCCAAACAAGGAGGAGCTGGTGTTGCCCCTGAACAGGTCTCCCTGTGGGACAGCGAGATCAGCTGGCGGTTCCCCACGCTGGATGACGAGAGCTCCGGCCTGTCCATCCGCAGTGAGAAGAACAACTGCAGCAACTTCCTGTCCGTGCTGGAGGTGGCCAATGCCTTGGCCGTGCACACAGGCCTCTACACCTGTTACTACAACGACACGCAGGCCCAGGGGACCGGGATCGTAGGCCGGAATATCTACGTCTACGTGCCTGGTGGGTGTGGGAGGCCCCCGTGGGCAGGTGGGCCCGGGGGGGCGGGCGGGGGAGAAGCGACCTTGGCTTCCATCCGGGGGCGCTGGAAGGGGAGATCCGTGGTTGGGGGTTGGACCGGCCCCCTTACAGAAATGGCGGGGAGCTGTTCTGACAGTGAAGGGTAGTCAGAAGGACTTGTGTTCCAATTCTGGCTCTGCCACATTCAATCAATCGTATTTATTGAGCGCTTACTGTGTGCAGAGCACTGTACTAAGCGCTTGGGAAGTACAAGTTGGCAACATATAGAGACGGTCCCTACCCAACAGTGGGCTCTATCGTACTTATTGAGCGATTACCGTGTGCAGAGCACTGTACTAATGTCTGCTGTGTGACCTTGGGCGAGTTACTTCACTTCTCCAGGCCTCAGTTCCCTCATCCGTAAAATGAGGATGAAGAGTATGAGCCCCATATGGGACGGGGACTGTGTCCAACCTGATTAACTTGTGCCTAACCAGCGCTTAGAGCAGTGCTTGGTACATAGGAAGCGCTTATCAAGTTTCATAATTATTATTATTGTTATTATCCAGAGTGGAGATGGGGAACTCCAGGGGATCTGAGTCCACGGAGGAACCCTATGCTGGTTGTCCTCCTGAATGTAGCTCACAGCAGGCGCCCAGCCCAGTTCTCTGCCCAAAGCAAGCATTCAGTCCAGCGCTCTGCCCACTGCAAACGCGCAGCCCAGCACTCTATCCACAGCAGGTGCCCAGCTCAGCACTCTTCTTACAACAGGCGTTCAGTTCAGTGCTTCGCACACGGCGAGGCATCCAGTCCAGCACTCTGCCCTCAGCAATTGTCCAGGCTAGCCCTCTCCCCACAGCAGGCGCTCAGTCCAATGTTCTGGTGTCCAGTCCAACACCCCACCCCTTGGTGGTGATGACAGTTTCATCCTCTGCATGCCCTCCGTCCCTCCTCCACCCCCGGACATCCCCGCCAAACCAACCCCTCAGTTCAAACAGCGTGACCTAACGCCTAGAGCACGGGCCTGGGACTCAGAAGGACCTGGGTTCTCATTCCGGCTCTGCCACCTGTCTGCCTTGTGATCTTGGGCAAGACACTTCTCTGCCTCAGTTACCTCATCTGTAAAAAGGGGATCAGGACTGGGGGTTCCATGTGGGACAGGGACTGCGTCCAATCTGATTTGCCCGGATCGACCCCAGCTCTTAGAACAGTGCCAGACACACAGTAAGCGCTTAACACATACCTTCGTCGTCACCGTTCCCCCCTCAGACCCTGACGTCACCTTTGTGCCCTCCGTCATGGTCGACCACTTCATCGTCGTGGAGGAAGGCAATTCCACCGTGATCCCCTGTCGCCCCACCGACCCGCAGGCGCAGGTGACCCTGCACGCCAGCAATGGCAAGGAGGTCTCTGCCATCTACGACCGACGCGGAAGCTTCCTGGGTCACTTCGCCACGGGGTCCTACACATGTGAGACGACCATCCATGGCAGGAAGTTCCAGACCCCCGAGTTTAGCGTCCACACCTTGCGAGGTATCCCTGTTGCCCCCGGTCAGTCCGTGCCGTCCCTGGCGGGAGGTTCCCTGAGCACCTGAGGCCCGGCGAATTCGGTCCCTTTTCCGGAGGGCCGAGAGCGTCCTCCCGGAAGGCCACCGCTTCTTTCTCCGAGGGGAGGACAGTTCCCTGGGACCACCTGCTCGTGGGAGGATTTCGGGGAGGCAGGGCACCTGGGTGGCCAGGACTCCTGACTTCTAGTCCCGGCTCTGTCCTGGACTGCCGGGTGACCTTGAATGTAAGTCACTTAAGTCTCTCCGAGCCTCATTTTCCTCATCTGTAAAATGGGGCCAATAACCTTGCCTCTCCCCATCCGTCAGAAATCATGAGTCTCAGGTGGCGTGGGTCTGCGCCAGAAACAGCGTGGCTTAGTGGATAGAGCCCGGGCCTGGGACTCAGGAGGACCTGGATTCTAATCTTGGCTCTGTCACTTGTCTGCTGTATGACCCTAGGCAAGTCACTTCACTACTTTGTGCCTCAGTTCCCTCAACTGTAAAAGTGGGGATTAAGACTGTGAGTCCTATGTGGAATGGGATCTGTGTCCAACCCGATTAGCTTGTATCTACCCCAGCGCTTAAGCACTTAGGAAGTGCTTAACAAATCCCACAGTTATTTGGGGACACCTTGGTTCGGAGTTCTTGCTGGCCAGTTGGCTGGGTCTGGCCCCCACGGGGCCCCGGGCTGGGTACCGTGCAGAGACTGGGTTGGTGATTCCCCTGCCCGTTTCTGGCCTCCCTGGCTCGCCTGCAGTCTCCCAGGAGATCGTCTTGGAGATGGAGGCCCCGAAGACGGTATACAAGAAAGGTGAAACCATCGTGGTCACCTGTTCCGTCCTGGACATCGAGCCGGTCGATTTCCAGTGGAAATACCCGGGGGAGGCGGTACGTCCCGCTTCCGGCGCGCCTATTGGTGAGGGTGTGGTGGGGATGGGGCTTCGAGCAGGAGTCAGTCGAGCGTACTTATTGAACGCTTACTATGTGCAGAGCACTGTACTAAGCGCTTGGGAGAGTGCAATACAATAATATGAGACACAATACCTGGCCACAACGAGCTTGCAGTCTAGAGGGGGAGGTAGACGTTAGTAGAAATAAATAAATTACAGGTCTGGACGTACGTTGTGGAACTAGGACTGGGGATGAATAAAGGGAGTGAGTTAGGGTGACGCAGAAGGAGTCTCATTCATTCAGTCGTATTTGTTCATTCATTCAATCGTGTTTATTGAGCGCTTACTGTGTGCAGAGCACTGTACTAAGCGCTTGGGAAGTACAAGTTGGCAACACGTAGAAACGGTCCCTACCCAACAACGGGCTCACAGTCTAGAAGGGGGAGACATACGACAAAACAAAACAAGTGGACAGGTGTCAAATCGTCAGAACAAATAGAATTAAAGCTAAATGAGCATCATTAACAAAGTGAATACAATAGTAAATATGGACAAGGAAAATAGAGCAATGTGTCTGTTCAAACGTATATATAGGTGCTGTGGGGAGGGGAAGGAGATAGGGCGGGGGGATGGGGAGGAGGAGAGGAAAAAGGGGGCTCAGTCTGGGAAGGCCTCCTGGAGGAGGTGAGCTCTCAGTAGGACTTTAAAGGGAAGAAGAGAGCTAGCTTGGCGGATGTGTGTAGGGAGGGCATTCCAGGCCAGGGGGAGGACGTGGGCCGGGGATCGACGGCGGGACGTGCGAGAACAAGGCACGGTGAGGAGATTAGCGGCAGAGGAGTGGAGGGTGCGGGCTGGGCTGTGGAAGGAGAGAAGGGAGGTGAGGTAGGAGGAAGGAGGTATTGAGCACTTACTGTGTGCAGAGCACCGGAGGCACGACCTCAGGCCCGATGGACCAGGAGACCAAATGGCGGAGACACCCCCTCCATCAATCGATTAAGCGCCTACTGGGGGAGGAGTACTGCCTTGGGAATCTACTCAGTTCCTTGTGGGTGTAAAACACCATCCTAGGTGCTAGACATTATACAGAGCACTGGGGAAAGTAAGACGGAGGAAAAACGCGTGGTCACTGTCCTCATAGATTTCGAGCCCTTTCAGGGCTAGGAACTGGGTCTAATCCCCATCTGTGCACTCTTTCTCAGTGCCTAGTTCATACACTAACTGCTTAATAATAATAATAATAATGAACTCGATATTTGTTAAGCGCATACTATGTGCAAACCACTGTTCCAAGCGCTGGGGAGGATACAAGGTGATCAGGTCGTCCCGTGTGGGGCTCACAATCTTAATCCCCATTTTGCAGATGAGGTAACTGAGGCCCAGAGAAGTGAAGTGACTTGCCCAAAGCCCCACAGCTGACAAGCGGCAGAGCCGGGATTTTGAACCCGTGACCTCTGACTCCAAAGCCCGGGCTCTTTCCACTGAGCCACGCTGCTTAATACCCGTACTACTACTTCTAGTGTCATTGGAGGAGATGGGCAGAGAGAAGCAGAGTGAAGTGAAGAAGTGAATTACTAAGTGATTGAGCCACAGGGAATGCGTGACGAGAGGAACAAAAAGTGCTCCGGTACTATGGTGGATGTTGTTGTGAGGTTGGGACCTGGGGAGATGTCTCGTGAGGAGGAGGAGGAAGAGGAGCAGCAGGAGGAGGAGGAGGAACAGGAGGGATTTTAGGAGGTTTTGAAGGTCTGCAGGCAGTCGGGCGGCTGTTAGGAGGGAGAGAGCTTCAGACCAAGGCGGGGCCGTGAGGAGGGATCAGAGGTGGGAGAGGCGAAGCCACCCGCGGCTTGCGAGGAGCCCGAAACCTGAGTCGGGGAGCCAAGCTGACGGTCACTGTCCAGGTTACGGCCTTTTCTCCCCTGTGGGTCTGCGGGAGGCGACCTCGCCGGCCCTCGTGGGCAGGAGAGAGTTCTTTCCCTCCCCTCCCCTCCCTCCACTGCCCAAGCGCACGCCTCCTTGCCTAGTCTCTCCCCCCATCTCCTCCTCCTGATTCTCTGCCCCCACTCTCCTCTTTCATCTTCCCACCCTCTTCCTCCCTCTCCCCTGCCCCGGTGTCTTCCCTCCTGCTTCTTACTCTTCATCCCCTTCTTCCGCCCCATTTTCACCTATTCGGCATCTGTCGGTCCACCCCCCCGGTCCCAGTTCTAGGCCAAAGGGCAGGGAGAAAGGACGGTGCATCCGACCCAGGAAAGCCCAACGGACCCTCTGTCCTCCCCCCGGGTGTCCCCTCTCCCAGCCGGGTGGCTTGAACCCCGCCCCCTCTCTCCGTCACAGAGGGACAAGGGCGTCGTCACGATGGACAAGATTACGGTCCCATCCGTCAAGCTGGTGTTCACCCTCACGGTCCCCAATGCCACGGCCAAGGATCGCGGCAGTTACGAGTGTGCCGTCAGCCACGTCACCAGGGAGGTGCAGCAGACTAAGGTGGTCACCATCGCCGTCCTAGGTACATTCCCCGGGGCGGGGCTTGTGGCCAACCGGCCTCCACCCTGCTCATCGAACCCCCCTCCTGTCCCAGAGAAAGGCTTCGTCTGGCTCCAGCCTGTCTCCGACCCGGTGGAGGCCGTGAACCTGCACTCGGTCTGGCATTTTGACGTGGACCTGGAGGCTTACCCCCCGTCCAGGGTGTCCTGGCTGAAGAACAATGAGTCGCTCACCAAGAACACGACTGGGATCTCCACTGGCCTGCAGAAGACCGATGAGTACAGGTGACGGAGGCTTTCCCCCGCTGGGTCTCCCCCAGTGCTGTCCCACACCCCTTTCACGAATCCGTGGCCCCTGCTGGACGCCTGAGGGCAGAGTGCTGTATAGGGTTCCTACATATACGAAGTGCTGTGTTGGACTCTACTCTATGCTGAACACATATTACATGTAGAGTGCCGTCCCTTATTTATAGTATTTTCTTTTTAATAGTGTTTATTAAGCGCTGACTATGTACAGAGCACTGTTCTAAGCACTGGGGAGGTTACAAGGTGGTGATGATGATGATGATGAATGTACTTGTTAAGTGCTTACTATGTCTAAAGCATTGTTCTAAGCACTTGGGAGATTACAAGGTGCTCAGGTTGTCCCACGGGGGGCTCACAGTCTTAATGCCCATTTTACAGATGAGGTAACTGAGGCACAGAGAAGTGAAGTGACTTGCCCAAAGTCACACAGCTGACAATTGGCGGAGCCGGGATTTGAACCCATGACCGCTGACTCCAAAACCCGAGCTCTTTCCACTGAGCCACGCAGCTCAGTATTTGTGAAGCACTTTCTATATGCCAGGCACTGTGCTAAGCACTGGGGTAGACACAAGCTAATCAGGTTGGACACAGTCCCTGTCCCACATAATAATAATAATAATAGTGATGGCGTTTATTAGGCGCCTAATATGTGCAAAGCACTGCTCTAAGCGCTGGGGAGGTTACAAGGTGATCAGGTTGTCCCACGGGGGGCTCACAGTTTTAATCCCCATTTTACAGATGAGGTAACTGAGGCCTAGAGAAGTGAAGTGACTTGCCCAAGGTTATCCAGCAGACAACTGGTGGAGCCAGGATTAGAATCTAGGTTTTTTTGACTTCCGAGCCCGTGTTCCGTCCACTAGAGAAGCAGCGTGGCTCAGTGGAAATCAATCAATCAATCGTATTTATTGAGCGCTTACTGTGTGCAGAGCACTGTACTAACCGCTTGGGAAGTACAAGTTGGCAACATATAGAGACAGTCCCTACCCAACAGTGGGCTCACAGTCTAAAAGGGGGAGACAGAGAACAAAACCAAACATACTAACAAAATAAAATAAATAGAATAGATATGTACAAATAAAATAAATAAATAAATAGAGTAATAAATATGTACAAACATATATACATATATACAGGTGCTGTGGGGAAGGGAAGGAGGTAAGATGGGGGGGATGGAGAGGGGGACGAGGGGGAGAAGAAGGAAGGGGCTCAGTCTGGGAAGGCCTCCTGGAGGAGGTGAGCTCTCAGTAGGGCCTTGAAGGGAGGAAGACAGCTAGCTTGGCGGGTGGGCAGAGGGAGGGGATTCCAGGTCCGGGGGATGACGTGGGCCGGGGGTCGATGGCGGGACAGGCGAGAACGAGGCACGGTGAGGAGATTAGCGGCAGAGGAGTGGAGGATGCGGGGTGGGCTGTAGAAGGAGAGACGGAAGGTGAGGTAGGAGGGGGCGAAGTGATGGACAGCCTAGAAGACCAGGGTGAGGAGTTTCTTCCTAGGGTGAGGAGTTTCTGGAAACAGCCCTGGCTTTGTAGTCAGAGGTCATGGGTTCAAATCCCGGCTCCGCCAATTGTCAGCTGTGTGACTTCGGGGAAGTTGCTTACCTTCTCTGTGCCTCAGTTCCCTCATCTGTAAAATAGGGATTCATGCGTTCATTCAATCGTATTTATTGAGAGCTTACTGTGTGCAGAGCACTGTACTAAGCGCTTGGGAAGTACGAGTTGGCAACATATAGAGACGGTCCCTACCCAACAGGGATTAAGACTGTGAGCCCCACGTGGGACAGCCTGATCATCTTGTATCTCCCCAGCGCTTAGACCAGTGTAAGAGTTTAACAAATACCATTATTATTATTATTATTATTATTATTATTATTATTGTTATTATTATTATTAGACCACGCTGCTTCTTGCAGCTGTATTGGGTGCATATTGTGTGCAGAGCACTGTACTGAGGACGTTGGGTGCAGAATGCCGTACCGGGCACCGATGGCATGCAGAGCACTATGCTGCATATTTGGGAGGGTCCCATAGGATTAGAAGACAACCCCTGCCCTACTGTGTGCAAAGTACTGCACTAAGCACTTGAGGAAGAACAACAGAGTTAGGAGACACAGTCCCTCCTCTCAGAGAGCTTCCAGGCTGTGGTGTGAGGAGCGCTGCACTAAGTGCAACTAAGTTGTTGCCAACTTGTACCTCCCAAGCGCTTGGTACAGTTCTCTGCACACAGTAAGCGCTCAATAAATACAATTGAATGAATGCTGGGGAGAGTGGAACAGAGTTAGACGTGATCCCTGCTCTAAAGGGGCTCCTGGTCTAGTGGCCCATAACTTCCTCGTTGAGGGAGGGGACGCCTGCTCCAGAGTGACCACAGTGACCCAGGCGGGGATCTCAGGAGGTTCTGGCCCCGTATGTTGAACATCGGGCTCCAGCCCGGCCCGGGTTCAGGTGAAGTGTCGGGGCTCTTGGCCCCAGGAGAGGCAGCAGCGGCCAGGCCCAGGGCCCCTGGGATTCCACGGCTGGAGGTTGATGCCTGTCTTCTTGTTTTGTTTCATCGTCTATCTTCTCCTTCTAGACTGTGAGCCCGTTGTTGGGTATGGGTTGTAGCTATCTGTTGCCGAATTGTACTTTCCAAGCGCTTAGTACAGTGCTCTGCACACAGCAAGCGCCCAATAAATACGATTGAATGAATGAATGAATTGTTGCGGAGACCTGGCTCCCCGCAGCCCCGTGACACCCCACTAACTCCCTAGCTTGGCCGTTGGCCGACTGCCTCCTCTGGAGGCTGGCCACATGGGGATCCCAGTCTCCTGGGTCCCCCTCAAGACTGCTTGACCAGACAGAAATGCTTTTAGAACAGTGTCCAGCACTTAGCACAGTGCTTTGCACATAGTAAGCGCTTAATAAATGCCATTATAAAAAAAAACGCACAAGAGCCGTCTGGATTGCTCTGGCCATGGTGTGGGGTATTTCATTCACTCATTTAATTTTACTTATCATTCATTCATTCAATCGTATCTATTGAGCACTTACTGTGTGCAGAGCACTGTACTAAGCGCTTGGGAAGTACAAGTTGTCAACATGTACCCAACAGTGGGCTCACAGTCGAAAAGGGGGAGACAGAGAACAAAACAAAACATAGTAACAAAATAAAAAAAATGTACAAATAAAATAAATAAATAAATAGAGTAATAAATACGTACAAACACATATACATATATACTGGTGCTGTGGGGAGGGGAAGGAGGTAAGGAGTGGGGGATGGGGAGGAGGAGGAGGGGAAGAGGAAGGAGGGGGCTCAGTCTAGATCGCTTACTGTGTGCGGAGCGCTGTACTAAGCGCTTTGGAGAGTACAATCGTGGCGCAGTGGAAAGAGCCCGGGCTTGGGAGTCAGAGGTCGTGGGTTCTAATGCCGGCTCTGCCACTTGTCAGCTGTATGACTTTGGGCAAGTCAAAACTTCTCTGTGCCTCAGTTACCTCATCTGTAAAATGGGGATTAAAACTGTGAGCCCCATGTGGGACAACCTGATCACCTTGTATCCCCCCAGCACTTAAAATAGTGCTTCGCACATCGTAAGCCTGCTGTTGGGTAGGGACCGTCTCTATATGTTGCCAACTTGTACTTCCCAAGCGCTTAGTACAGTACTCTGCACACAGTAAGCGCTCAGTAAATACGAGTGAATGAGTGAATGAATGAATGAATAGTAATCCCGCTGTTGAGTAGGGACCGTCTCTGTATGTTGCCAACTTGTACTTCCCAAGCGCTTAGTACAGTGCTCTGCACACAGTAAGCGCTCAATAAATACAATTGAATGAATGAATGGATGAACAAATACCGTCATTATTATTAGTATTATTATTAACAGTAAACAGAGATATTCCCTGCCCACAACAAGCTTATAGTCAGAACAGGGAAGGTCCCTTCCATTTGCAATGTCTGTTGGCTGCGGGACGGAGCCACCTGGACCACTGGCTCCACCTGGGCTGTGCCAGACGAAGGAGGTGCCCTCGGGGTCTGTCGCCTCCCCTGTTTTCCCCTCCCCTGCCCGCCCTGGGACAGGCGTGGGCACGGTCTGCACTGGGCATCCTGTGGGGCAACCAGCGTGCAGTTCCTCCCACGGTCCTGGCACCCTGGGGGAGACCCCCAGGCCAGTGCTCTTTCTACTAGGCCATACTGCTTTCCTGCTGTTGAAGTGAAATAGCAGAGATGAAGACTTGCCCCTTTTGCAGAATGATTTAGCGAGAAACCTTCTACGTGTGGGCTTTCTGTGGTGCCTAATGAGGGTATTCACGTCGGTCCTCTTCGATGTCACCAGGTATCAGAGCAGGCTGAAGCTGATCCGTGCAAAGGAGGACGACAGAGGGCACTACACAATTGTGGTGCAAAATGAGGATGATATTGCGAGCTACACTTTTGAGCTGCGGGTTCACGGTAAGATTTAGGGGCAACGCTTCCGGTCCGGGGGTGAATGCAGGGCAGCTGCTCCCCATCCAGTCAGCCAATCGGTGAATCAGCAAGATTCCCCGAACACCGGCCGTATATATATAAATGCTCTGGGCATGTCACTCCCCTCCTCAAAAATCTCCAGTGATTGCCTGTCAACCTACGAATCAAGCAAAAACTCCTCACTCTCGGCTTCAAGGCTCTCCATCACCTCACCTCCTCCTACCTCACCTCCCTTCTCTCCTTCTCCAGCCCAGCTCGCAACCTCAGCTCCTCTGCCGCCGCTAACCTCCTCACTGTGCCTCGTTCTCGCCTGTCCTGCCGTTGACCCCCGGCCCACGTCCTTCCCCTGGCCTGGAATGCCCTCCCTCCACGCATCCGCCAAACTAGCCCTCTTCGTCCATTCAAAGCCCTACTGAGAGCTCACCTCCTCCAGGAGGCCCTCCCAGACTGAGCCTCCTATCTCCTCTTCTCCTCTCCTCCCCATCGCCCTACCTCCTTCCCCTCCCCACAGCACTTGGAGATATTTGTAGAGAGGAGTCAGGTGAGACGGGTATGAGCAGAGAGAGGGATTTCAGAGTCGGTGAGGGTGGAGATATTGCAGCGGTAGGAGATGACGAGGTCGAGGGTGTGACCAAGTTGGTGAGTGGGCGAGGTGGGGTGGAGCAGGAGATTGGCTGCATCAAGGAGAGATAGAAGGTGGGCGGCAGAGAAGTGACCAGGGACATCCATGTGGATGCTGAAGTGTCTGAGAATCAGAGTGGGCATGGAGAAGCTGTGTTAATGGAGAACCCTGTGCTAAGTGCTGCGTAGACTCAAGACCCTCAGATCGGAAACAGACCCTGCTCCTCATAGTCTACGAGAGAGGGAGAGTGGGGATCTCTATTCCTGTGCACCACTCCTGCCCATGCACATCCCGACACATGCACAAATCCATACCCCCATAGGCACACGCACACTCACCTCCGCACACTGCAACACGAGCCCGCCAGCCAAGTCACAGCCCTCCCGGAGGGGCCCCAGGAAGGCAGGCAGGCAGGAAGCAGTGGGAGGGAGGCGGGGCTGGCTCGCTCCTGCCCTGACCAGCCCTGTCGCCCACAGGTCGACTCCTTGGGTCTGGAGCATTTGGACAGGTGGTTGAAGGCACTGCAAACGGACTGAGCAAGTCCCAGCCCAAGATGAAGGTGGCTGTGAAAATATTAGGATGTGAGTGACTCTCCCGATGCCCTTTGGGGCTTCCATGGTGCATGGCGGGGGGGGACCGGGTGGGCCCTCCCTCTGAGACCCCCCAGGAGTCGCCACCCTTCTCTCTCCAACCCCTAACCCTGCCGCGGTGAATCCCCTGGGATTGACTCGCTCTTCTGGGGTGCAACAGGGTGGGTGGGTGCTGCTGGTTTCCCCAGCTCCTCGCCTCTCCGCCCCAATCTCTCTCGTAATGGTATTGATAAAGGGCATACTACATGCCGAGGGCTATGCTGAGCGCTGGAGTAAATTTAGGATTATCAGTTTGGACACAGTCCCTGTGCCCCCCGAACAGTTAGGGGGAGCAGGAATCTCATCCTCATTTTACAGATGGGGAGGTTGAGGCCCAGAGAGGTTCAGTGACTTGTTCAAGGTCATCCAACAAGCCCCTGTCCCCTCCTCATATGACACACCCACGCCCACTCTCCTGGACTGAGTTTTTTCCCCTTCTGGCCCCTCAGCTTTCCACTGGCCAGCTGCCCTGTAGCTGGCTGGCCTCTCCTCCTCAACCACCGTCCCCTCTCCCGTGCCATTACGTGCCCCCGCCCCTCATTCTCCCCAGCTGAAATAGCCTCCCCACTCCCATCAGAGCCCTTCTCCTCAGCCCCCCTCCTCCAGAAAGCCTCCCCTGACTAACCACGCCCCTGCTGCACACATTCCTCATCCCACCTTCCGGCTCTTCCTCCTCCCTAGGGCCCAGGTCTGTCTGTCTTGGAGAAGCAGCGTGGCTCAGTGGAAAGAGCCCGGGCTTTGGAGTCAGAGACAGTGGGTTCAAATCCCGGCTCTGCCACTTGTCAGCTGTGTGACTTTGGGCCAGTCACTTCACTTTTCTGGGCCTCAGTTCCCTCATCTGTAAAATGGGGATGAAGACTGTGAGCCCCTCGTGGGACAACCTGATTACGTTGTATCTACCCCAGCGCTTAGAACAGTGCTTTGCACATAGTAAGCGTTTAACAAATACCATCATTATTATTATCCCAGCTCTGCCAACTGTCAGCTTTCTGACTTTGGGCAAGTCACTTAACTTCTCTGTGCCTCAGTGACCTCATCTGTAAAATGGGGATTAAAGCTGAGCCCCCCGCCCCCAGGACAACCAGCAGTGTGGCTCAGTGGAAATAACCCGTGCTTTGGAGTCAGAGGTTATGGGTTCAAATCCTGCCTCTGCCACTTGTCAGCTGTGTGACTTTGGGCAAATCACTTCACTTCCCTGGGCCTCAGTTCCCTCATCTGTAAAATGGGGGTGAAGACTGTGAGCCCCCTGTGGGACAACCTAATCACCTTGTAACCTCCCTAGCGCTTAGAACAGTGCTTTGCACATAGTAAGTGCTTAATAAATACCATTATTATTATTATTATTATTATTAACCTGTTTATCTTGTAACCTCCCCAGCGCTTAGAGCAGTGCTTTGCAAATAGTAAGCTCCTAACAAAAATTATTATTATAGGGAGAGCTCATGTAGAACAGCCCCCACCACCAGGGGAAGCTCCTTGAGAGCAGGGCAACCGTCTTACATTTTTTCTGCAATGCCCTCAGCCCCTAAAAGGGAGTGCAGTCCTAGCCAGGCCCCCAGCCCCAACGCAACTGCTCTGCGCCACTCACGGTGACCGTCGTAATAAGGGGAACGATAGGCAACTCTCAGGGACTGCTTACGTGCCACTCACGGTGACCATCGTAAACTGTTAGGGACTGTTTCTCCACCATGTGGATTATCCAGGCCCCCACCTTCCCCTTCCTGTTCTCCCTTCGCCCCTTGTCAGCCCCTCCCCGAGGCCGGGAAGGGTGAAACTACTATCCCGTTGCCGTTTATCGGTGGTCCGGGGTGGGGAAGGTGCGGAAAACTGTTGGAGAAAGGTTCTCTCCTCCCACATCTTGGGGGTCTCGTGCATCTCTGTCACCACGGTCTCCCCTCTTTGTGGCTGTGGGGGCTCGCCTTTCACCCATCACCCTGCTCTAAGACTGGTGACCTTCAGCCAGTGCTCTGGGCTCATTAAGTGGCCACCATTAAGTGGCTGGTCTCGGGTCATAGAGTCGAGTGGACGGAGAGGCCTCTGTGTGCTGTGAAGGAGTGGGGCAGTGCTTGGAATTACCGAGTAGCAACTGTGTGCACAGCACTGTGCTAAGTACAGTATAACAGAGTTGGTGGATACGATCCCTGCCCACAAGGCACTTGAAGTCTACAGGAGACGGGAGATATCGGGGAAATTTGTTTTGCAACATCCTGAGGGCTGGGAAGTTGGGCGGTGGAGGACCCCTGGGGGTCTGCAGCAGTGCAGCGGGCGCTCGAGCTCCTGGGGGCCGGACTGCCCAGACTGACCGACGTGTTTTTCCTGACCCCGACAGCCGCGTCTCGATACAGCGAGAGGCAGGCCCTCTTGGTGGAGCTGGACATCATGATGCATCTGGGCCCCCATCTGAACGTTGCCAACCTCCTGGGAGCCTGCACCCAATCAGGTGGGTGTGGGTGGCCAGGGACATGCCCCGGCACGTCCGGGGCCGAGGGACGACTGGAGTGAAGGGCTGGGGCTCTGTGGGTGCACCCCTGCCACCCCACTCACTTGCCATCGACCCGGCCTCAGGACCCATCTACATCATCATGGAGTACTGCCTCTACGGCGATCTGGGCGACTACCTGCGCAAGAACCGCAATAGGTTCCTGGCTGTCAAGTCGGAGAAGACGGAGGAAGAGCTGGACACCTTGAGCCCCGACGACAAGAGCACCATTAAGTGGGCTAGGGCGGGGCATGCTGGGTGTCGCCCTGAAACCAGAGGGGGTGGGGCCGTGTACTGATTGCCCTCCTGAACGCCCACTCTCAAGGCCGGGAATAGAGACAGGAGCACCAGGGGTGTTGGATTGTCCAAGATGGGTCACTGGGGGAGGGTCAGGAATTGGGAGGGGAGAGTCGGGGGTTGGATGGTCTGTGCTGGGTCACTGGAGGAGCGTCGGAGGTGGAGACGGGGAGAGTCAGGTGGGCTGGCAGGTGCTTCTCAAGATCTGGTGGTCCCTGGGCCTCTGTTTCTGTAAATGGGGGCTTTCCCGGGGCTGGGGAGGAATCAGGAATCAGTGGCGGGAAGTCTCTTTGCCAAAGTGGGAAGGAGGGGCCGGAAGTGGCCCCGCTCTGTAGAATCCCCGACCAATGAGAGGCCATCAGGGCCAGCCCCCTGCCCCCTCCATTAAGACCTGTTTCCTAGACGAATGTTTCCCTCAGAGGGTACGGGGCCCCCCTCCTAACACTTCTCTTCGGCCAATGCAGTTACACCTGTCTCACATCTGAAAAAAAACGGGACGACGCGGACGTGACGCAGGAGGTCGGCACGCAGAACGTGTCCAAGTTGGAGAGGAAAGAATCGTCCGAGTATGTGGACTTGCATAAATGCCTGTGCCCCGACAAGAAGTCCGTATCGGGTGAGTGACGGTCCCTGCGACTGTCGGGTGGAGAGGTGGGCAGGGGGCAGCACGTCCAGGTGAAGGGCCGAGGGCATTACCGGTGGGGGCTGCCTGGACGGAAAATGCCGAAAATGCCAGGCCATTTGGGGGCTGCGGCACGTGGCCCTGGATCATTTGCTCTGCCACCTTGGAAGCCAAGTCCTCTGTATGGGCATGGGAGTTAGAGGATCTGGGTTCTAATCCCGTCTCTGCCACTTTCCTGCTGCCTGACCTTGAGCAAAGTCACTTCTCTGGGCCTCAATTCCCTCATCCGTAAAACGGCGATTAGGACGTGAGCTAGCGACTGTGTTCCAACCCGATTACCTCGTATCTACCTCGGTGCTTAGAACAGCGCTTGGCACATAGTAAGCACTTAACAAGCACCATAATTATTAGCAGGAGGAGCAGCGTGGCCCAGTGGGTAGAGCACGGGCCTGGGAGCCAGAAGGTCATGGGTTCTAATCTCAATTCCTCCACTTGTCTGCAGCGTGATCTTGGTCAAGTCACCTCTCTGTGCCTCAGTTACCTCATCTGTAAAATGGGGATTGACACTGTGATGGGGACTGTGTCCAACCCGATCTGCTTGTGTGATTGACACTGTGATGGGGACTGTGTCCAACCTGATCTGCTTGTGTCCACCGCAGTGCTTAGTGCAGTGCTTAGTGCAGTGCCTGGAACATAGTATGCACTTAACAAATACCATTATAATAGTAATAATAATGATGATCTCTCCTCTAGGGCAGGAGGAGGAGGAAGGAAGTGGCAGGAGATGGGGTCAGAATGAGGCAAGGAGTAGAGAGCTGGAGACTGTGGGCCAGTAGTGGCCTTTTTCTCCTGGGGCTGGGGAGGGCGGTCTCGACGACAGGAGGATTCTCCGGTCATGGTGGGGCCCGGTGCCCGGAATTGGGGCAGGAGACCCTTTCCGGGGGCTTCTCGTGGGGGGGCCCGCCTGGCCCTCCAGGTTGGCAATGCTCTGTCATGGGGGGAACGCATCCGGATTCCTGACATCCTCTCTCTGCCCTCTCCTCACCCAGGACCACTGGCAAAACCTGAAGTCCTGGACCTCCTGTCAGATGACGGTTCGGAAGGCTTTGGCGTGCTGGAACTGCTGAGCTTTTCCTACCAGGTGTCCCGCGGGATGGAGTTCTTGGCTTTGAGAAACGTGCGTGTCTCTGGGAGGGTGCAGTGGGGTGTGCACTTAGGGGACGGGGGTGGAGGCTCGGGGGTCCCTGTCCAGGTCCCATGTTTCTGGTGGAAATGGGCACTTCTGGAGTGGGAATGAGCCTCTCCCCCACCAAAGTCTAGATTCCTCCTCTTGACTCCAGACTCATGTAGGCCCTTCGCCCACCATGTACTCAGACGTCTCCTTGCAGCATTTCAATACTTCTACCCCCACCCTGGTGAGCTGGGCAGAGGGAAGAGTCCCGGGTCCATGGTAAGCCCCCAGTAGATACCATTCATGATGGTGATGGTGTGTTCTGTCAGGACAGACTCATGTTAAGAGAAGAGTGGGCCTAGTTCTTGGTATGTGAGCTCCGTGTGAGAGAGGGGCTGTGTCCGACCCGATTATTTTGTATCTACTCCAAACACATGTGCCGTAGTGAGAAGCAATGTGGCCTAATAGAAAGAGCAGGGGCCTGGTAGTGAGAGGACCTAGGTTCTAACCCCAGCTCTGCTACATGCCTCCTTTGTGACCTTGGGTAAGTCACTTAATGTGTAAACTAGAAATTCAGTTCTCCCTCCTACTTAGATTGGGAGCCCTGTGTGGGACAGGGACCGAGTCGAACTTGAGTATCTCATATCTTCTCCAGCTCATATAATAATAATAATAATAATAATAATAATAATAATAATAATAATAATAATAATAATATCGGTTAGGCACTTACTATGTACCAGGCACTGTACTAAGCACTGAGGTGGATTCAAGCAAATCCTCTCCTCCTGGAGACCCGGGCTCAGCTCAAGATCCAAAACCACTTGTGACAATCCCAGGCACCAGGGCAATAGCATCCTCCTTTGTTAACATTCACGGGATGCAGAAGGCCAATGGGATATTCACAGGATGGACAGGAGCCCCCCCCACGAATGGATTTCTGCTAGCGTTGAGCCTAGTTGAGTTAGTCGGTGTACTAACTGTGTATAATACTACTACTACTACTGTCTTCAATAGTTCTATGTGTGGAGCTTGTGACACGTTGTCCTCGAGCCAAAGCACAATCCCACACGGGGACTCAGGAGGGGCCGGGTTTTTACCATTCGAAGCATCGAACCGGAAGTCTTTCTGAGGGGTTGGGTCCCATAGGGTCGTGGCCACAGCTGAGACGAGAATGGAGCAGAGAGCAGAGCTCATCGTCGCAGCTTCTAGCGAAATCTGAGGAGAAAGTCCTCTGGCCAGGAGCCTAAAGCGGGGAGGCCTGAGGGGGCTGCACCTTGCAGGCACCCCCTTTTCTGTGCCCCCTGTGGGGTAGGTCCCCCGATCTGAATGGGGCAGGGTTTCTCCTGCCCTCTGTAGTCGATGGGGAGCATCGTATTTGGAGGTGCCCCGAACCGGCCCAGCTGATGCTGCCAAAAGTCCAAGCAGTGACTCCGTTCCTCTAGAGCCATAACAACGGAGGCGGTAGGTTCCTTGGCAGCATCAGACACCCCTCCCCGCCTAAACTGGCCCGGGTTTCACCCCAAGCCCATGCAGCCCCGACACCTCTGTGCCCACCTCCCGCTCCAGGCCCCCAGGCCAGCCTAGACCTTGGGAAAGTGACCAGGGGCCAGAGCGGAGAAAGAATCTCCAGCTTGGCCCTGGATCAGGCCCGACAGAGTCACACTTGACCTCTGAAGCCCAGGCACCAGCCAACCCTTGGTTTCTGTCCATTCCCCACTGCCCTGAGGAAGCCACATGATTTCTCGTGGGTCCATAGGGCAGGAGGTGGGGAGGTCAGCTTTCCCTCCAAGGGGTTCCTGGGTTCAGCCCCGAATGGGCAGCGGGAGCCTCCAGGAAGAGCCAGCTCAGCTTCCACTTTTGCATTCCTTCTGGGCAGGCATGCTCCAGAAGGGCCAGAAACAGGCCCCCCGACGCTGCTGCTACTATGTCCCCACCCTGGACCTTGTACGGGAGGAACCAAGGGTGCGGAGGCCACTAAGGTTCACTCAGGACCCGGCCCAGCCCGATGGTCCCACCTGTGAAACCGAGCGCAGGGCGTCTCCCCTACTGCAGCCCAAACAATTCCTACCTCATTCTGGCTTCCTGCCTCATTCCGGGCACACCCCACTCTCCGCCCCCAGGTCCAGGCTTAGTTGGGGCAGGTTCCTCGGAGGAGACCTCTGTGTCCACGCGATTCTCGTTGTGCCCTTGGGTCGCCCCTGCCCTCCTCTCTCCATCACGACAATCAAAGCCCCCTCCCGCTGGGAGATGGCTTTCCTCCTGTCCCCACCCCACATTTCCTTAGGAACGTGGCGTGTCTGCTTGGGAAGACCGCCCCGGCTTTGCCCAGAGGGCTAGTCGATAATGGTGATGTTATACATCGGTGTGGGGTAGACAATAATGGTGATGTTATACATCGGTGTGTGTATATTTAGTTCTAGATAGGCAACTAGAATACTGCCAAAACATTTATGACAAGCTGTGTCACTGCCTTTTGTTTATAATTTTTTTTTTGTACTGTGATAGTCCCCTACAGGCACGTATAACTGTTGCACTTTGGAAAAGTCCCAAACGACTGTTTGAGGATAATAAAAGTTGAAGTGTTTCCCGGCGTGCTGAATGTGTGAGGGGTGCCCGGTGAGGGGTGAGGGTGAGGGTGGGGACTGGGGAATGAAATGGTCAGGCCCCTGTGGGGGGATTTTATTTCCAAGCCGTTAAGTGGAGATCTTTATCCTTCGATAAATGACGTATGATTTAAAGCGTGGCTGGATGCTGGTTAGTTAGAAGTGGATGGTCTGGGGGCAGAGGAGCCCAGCTGCTCGTGGGGCTGGGGGCTGTACAGGATGTCGGCAGCCAGACTGGCTCGGGAAACACCCCAAATTTCCCCCTCTCTACCTCTAGACTGGAATCTCCTCCGACACAGGGATTCTAGCTACCGACTCTATAGTACTAGACTCTGCTGAGCGTCGAGTACAGCCCCTTGCATGCAGTCAGCAATCAAATACCACTGATGGACTGACAGGAAGGTAACATCAGGTGGGTAAACTCTGCCTATGGGAAACAGCATGGCTTAGTGATTAGAGTGCGGGCCTGGGAGCCTGAAGGACCTGGGTTCTAATTGTGGCTCCGCCACTTCTGTGTGACTTTGGGCAAGTCACTTCACTTTTCTGGGCCTCAGTTACCTCATCTATAAAATGGGGATTAAGACCATGAGCCCCATGTGGGACAGGGACTGGTCCAACCTGATTAGCTTTTGTCTACCCCAGCGCTTAGAACATGCTTGCCACATAGTAAGCGCTTTACAAATACCATCATTAGTATTAGGGTGGGGGGAAAAGGTCATTTGAGCCTTCTGTCCCCAGCCTCGAGGCCCTCCCTAAGGGGGCCGGAACTTGGCTCCAATCAAAGAAAGAGTCCCAAAGTGGTGTTCGTGGTTTGAAAATTGTTCCACAGTAGCAGCGGTGATCTTGTTGGGCTGTGGTGGGGGGTCAAGGAGGAGCAGAATAAGGCAGCACAATGCCAGTATCACCAGCACTGTACTGCAGCGTGGCTCAGTGGAAAGAGCCCGGGCTTGGGATTCTGAGGTCATGGGTTCTAATTCTGGCTCCACCGCTTGTCAGCTGTGTGACTTTGGGAAAGTCACTTAACTTCCCTGTGCCTCGGTTACCTCATCTGTAAAATGGGGATTAAGACTGCGAGCCCCACGTGGGACAACCTGATCACCTTGTATCCTCCCCAGCGCTTAGAACAGTGCATTGCACATAGTAAGCGCTTAACAAATGCCATTATTATTATTATTATTGTTATTACTGGAACCTGTCTGCAAGAGCACTGGAGTGGGCAACCGCTGTGTGCAGAGCACAGTGTGAGCACCAATTGTGTGTGGAGAATTGTAGTAAGGGCCTAACATGAGGAGCACTGTGCTCGGTGCCTTCTGTGTATGGAGCACTGTACTGGGTGACTACTGAGAAGCAGCATGGAATACTGGATAGAGCATGGGTCTGGGCATTAGAAGGTCATGGTTTCTAATCCTGGCTCCGCCATTTGTCTTCTTTGTGACCTTGGGCAAGTCACTTCACTTCTCTGTGCCTCAGTTACCTCATCTGTAAAATGGGGATTGAGCCTTGGAGCCCCACATGGGACAGGAACTGTGGCCAACCCGATTTGCTTGTACTTACCCTAGAGCTTAGTACAGTCCCTGGCACATAGTAAGCGCTCAACGAATCCCATAATCATGGTTATTTTTATTGCTATGTGCCCAGTGCTGCACTGGGTGTCTTTTGGGTGTACTGGTCATTGTGGGAAGCCTAAAAGAAGTAAGAGACATGGTCCCTGCCCTTTAATGGAGGAGAGAGAGTGGATCCAAATGGTTAAGGAAGCCAGAACAACCAATGTGTGAGCAATTTTAATATTGGACCCCAGGGAATAAACAAAGAAATAAAACCCTGAATACTAAGGGTGGCTATGTAGGAGGTGCTGAGGATGGGGATGACTGGGGCTGGAAGACGTGATCTGGGGCTGGGGCTTGGTGCAGCGGGGATGGGGCAGCAGAGCCGAGATGTGGCAGGAGGGCCGGGATTGGTGGTGACCCACCTCACGTGCCCACGGCGCTCATGTTCATATCCATATACCCTGCTCCTTTCCCTACTTCTAATTTATTTTAATGTCTGTCTCCCCTAATAGACTGTACGCACCTTCAGGGCAGGGAATGTGTCTACTAGCACTGTAATAATAATAATAATAATGATTATGATGGTGTCTGTTAAGTGCTTACTATGTGTCAAGCACTGTTCTAAGTGCTGGGGCAGATACCAGCTAATCAGGTTGAACATAGTCCCCGTCTAAACAAGGGGATCCCAGCCTTGAGCCCCATTTCACAGATGAGGTCACTGAGGCACAAAGAAGCATACTGACTTGTCCAAGGTCACACAGCAGGCAAGTGGTGGAGTTGGGATTAGAACCCAGGTCCTTCCGACTCCCAGGCCTGTGCTCTAGCCACTAGGCCATGCTGCTTCCAATGGTATTGTTCTCCCCCAAGCACTTAGTACAGTGCTCTGCACACACAAATTGCTCAATAAATATCATTGGCTGATTAATGGGGTGGACCAGGTTGCCAGGGGCCAGTGTGCCCACAGCTAGCAGTGGTGCTGTGGGTTTCCTGGGGCCTGGCACCCGAGCCCCGCCATCTCCCCTACACTCTTCAGGTCTCTCAGGAAAGATAATAATAATAATAATAATGGCATTTATTAAGCGCTTACTATGTGCAAAGCACTGTTCTATGCGCTGGGGAGGTTCCAAGGTGATCAGGTTGTCCCACGGGGGGCTCACAGTCTTAATCCCCATTTTACAGATGAGGTAACTGAGGCACAGAGAAGTTAAGTGACTTGCCCAAAGTCACACAGCTGACAATTGGAGGAGTTGGAGTTCGAACCCACGACCTCTGACTCCAAAGCCCGTGCTCTTTCCACTGAGCCACGCTGCTTCTCGATCTTTTGGATGTAACAATGACAGTAATTTGGATTTCTGAATCCCACTCACATCAGTCGTTGAGGGTGGGGAATGTGTCTGTTTCTTGTTCTGTTGGCCTCTCCCAGGTGCTTAGTACATTGCTCTGCACACAGTAAGCATCCAATAAATACCACTGGATGAATGAATCAATCAATCAGTGGTCTCATTTTTATCCTCTCAACATCCGTCTGGCCTGAAACTCCCCACCACGACTTGGAGCTGTAGCAGGAAGAGCGGAGGCGGGGGATGCTTGGACTCAACACAACTGGCACGGAGAACCGTGCAATAATAATAGTAACGGAATAGTACAGTGCTCACCATACAATACTACTAATAATAATGATAATAATACTTGGGGCATCTGTTAAACCCTTACTATGTGTCAAGCACTGGTGTAGTGGATAGAGCACGGGCCTGGGAATCAGAAGGACCAGGGTTCTAATCCCTGCTCTCCCACTTACCTGCTGGGTGACCTTGGGTAAATCACTAAACTTCTTTGGGCCTCAGGTACCTCATCTGTAAAATGGGGATTGAGATTGGGAGCCCCAAGTGGGACAGGGATTGTGTTCAACCGGATTTGCTTGAATCCACCTCAGTGCTTAGTACAGTGCCTGGTACATAGTAAGTGCCTAACCGATATTATTGTTATTATTATTATTATTATTATTATTATTATTATATGAGCTGGAGAAGAAACGAGATACTCAAGTTAGACTCGGTCCCTGTCCCACATAGGGCTCCCAATCTAAGTAGGAGGGAGAACTGAATTTCTAGTTTACACATTAAGTGACTTACCCAAGGTCACAAAGGAGGCATGTAGCAGAGCTGGGGTTAGAACCTAGGTCCTCTCACTACCAGGCCCCTGCTCTTTCTATTAGGCCACATTGCTTCTCACCACGGCACATGTGTTTGGAGTAGATACAAAATAATCGGGTCGGACACAGCCCCTCTCTCACACGGAGCTCACAGACCAAGAACTGGGCCCACTCTTCTCATAACATGAGTCTGTCCTGACAGAGCACACCATCACCATCATGAATGGTATCTACTGGGCGCTAACTATGTGCAGAGCACTGAACTAAGCACTTGGGAAAGTACAATTCCACGTACATGGCAGACATTCATTCAATCGTATTTATTGAGCACTTACTGTGTGCAGTGCACTGTACTAAGCGCTTGGGAAGTACAATTTGGCAACATATAGAGACAGTCCCTACCCAAGAGTGGGCTCACATTCTAGAAGACATGTTCCCTGCCCACAACGAGCCTATAGTCTAGAGAAGCTAGCAGGTGTAAATCAGCCCTAGAAGATCCAGTGAAAGTTAGACGTGGTTGTGTGCCAGTGTTTTGCACTGGGTGAGGTGGTTTAGCTGCAATGCTTCCCAGACTCGTCCTCAACCTCCCTGTACTGAACTGGTCAGGACTTTGTATGTCTTTTGTGTTTTGGCAACACTACAGTATTTAAATTAATTTAATTTAATTGGGGCACCCCGGCATAGTGGATAGCACACAGGTCTGGGAGTCCAAAGGTCATGGATTCTAATCCCGGCTCTGACACTTGTCTGCTGTGTGACCTTGGGCAAGTCACTTCACTTCTCTGTGCCTTAGTTACCTCCTCTGGAAAAAGATTGAGACCGTGAGCCCCACATGGGGCAGATACTGTGTCCAGCTTGATTTGCTCGTATCCACTCCAGCACTGTGTTAAGTGCTTACTATATGCCAGGTACCATACTAATAACATTATCGTTATTATTATTATTATAGAAGCAGCGTGGCTCAGTGGAAAGAACCCGGGATTTGGAGGCAGAGGTCATGGGTTCAAATCCCAGCTCCGCCACGTGTCAGCTGTATGACCTTGGGCAAGTCACTTCACTTCTCTGGGCCTCAGTTCCCTCATCTGTAAAATGGGGATTAAGACTGTGAGCCCCACGTGGGGCAACCTGATCACCTTGTATCCCCCCAGCGCTTAGAACAGCGCTTAACAAATACCATTATTTTATTATTATTATCATTATTAATAGTATAAAACAGCAATGAGGAGCCAGGGTGCTACGCATTCCTCGGGTACTAAGAATGGCGTTTGTTGAGCACTTACTAGGTGCCAAGCACTGTGCAAAGGCAGGGGTCAATACAAGAGAATCTAATTGGACCCTATCAGGGTCCCACATAGGGCTCATAGTCAAAGAGGTGGGGAGAGCAGGCACCTCAATTCCATTGTACCATTGGCTTTAAAGCTCTGCATAACTTTGCCCTCTCCTACCTCACCTCCCTTCTCTCCTCCTATATCCCAGTCCCCACACTCCACTCCTCCGCTGCTAACCTTCTCACTGGGCCTCGATATTGCCTGTCTCGCTGCTGACCCTGGCCCATGCCCTACCTCTGGCCTGGAATGCTCTCCACCCTCAAATCTGCCAGACAATCACTCTCCCCCTACTTCAAAGCCCTACCGAAGGTACACCTCCTCCAAGAGCCCTTCCCAGACTAAGCTCCACATTTCCTCAGTTCCCACTCCTTTCTGCATCACCTCGACTCGCTCCCTTTGCTCTTCAACTTCTCTCCCCACCCCACAGCACTTAGGTATATATGTATATACCTGTAATTCTGTTGATTTATTTTGATGTCCGTTTACTTGTATTGAGGTCAGCCTTCCCCTCTTCCCAGAGTGTGAGCCCACTGTGGTCAGGGATTATCTCTGTTTTCTTGGTGTTTTGTACTTTCCAAGCGCTTAGTACAGTTCTCTGCACACAGTAAGTGCTCAATGAATACGACTGACTGAATGAATGGATGAAACCGAGGCCCAGAGATGTTAAGCGATTTACCCAAGGACACCCAGCAGGACCAGGGCAGTGCTAGATCGAGAAGCCATTCGTCCTGTCTTTCAGCCCTGAGCTCTATCCTCAGAAGAAACTGGGAGACAACTGAGGCAGGCAGACCGTTGACAACTCACCCCTTCCCCTAGAACCTCCGAGGTTCAGTGCTTGGCACATAGTAAGGACATAACTGAGCCCCCTTTTTCCTTTCTTCTTATCCACCGGATCGCCCCCTCCCCCGCGCCCTACCTCCTTCCCCTCCCCACAGAACTTGTATATATTTGTTCATATTTATTGTCCTATTTATTTTGATTGTATATATTTACTACTATATTGTATTAATGTGCATATAACTAGAATTCTACTTATTCTGATGGTTTTGACACCTGTCCATGTTTTGTTTTGTTGTCTATCTCCCCCTTCTAGACTGTGAGCCCATTGTTGGGTAGGGACCGTCTCTATATGTTGCCGACTTGTACTTCCTAAGCGCATAGCACAGTGCTCTGCACACAGTAAGCGCTCAATAAATATAATTGAATGAATGAATAACAAATACCAAAATCATCATTCTCAGCTAACTGTTCGTGCTCGTATTGGCCACTAGGCGGCAGCATCAACCCAGAGAGTAACTGGGAGGCCGAGACCTGGCTGGACTTGGTTTCAGCTAACGGGATTTGGAATGAAGCAGGAAGGTTAGGGGAGATTTTCTGCAGTGGGGTGTTTGCCCCCCTCCTCGTTTACACCGCGGGCCTGTGGCCGGGGAAGCGACTGGAATCAGCCCAGCGGGGAAATGGACACAAGCAGGATCAATCAATCAATCAATCAATGGCATTTATTGAGCACTTACTACGTGCCCAGCATATTCAAGAGCTGTGGTGTGGTGAACTCACATGGGCCTGTTCAGAGGGGAATACGTTTAAGGAAATAGTACAAGACTGTCTTGGTTGTTATTAAAAATAAATAAATTGTGGTATTTGTTAAGACCTTAACTTACTGTGTGCCAAGCACTAGAGTTTACTCTGTGTCAAGCATTTTGCTAAGCACTGGGGTAGACACAGAATAATCCAATTTCCCATGGGGCTCACAATCTAAGTAGTAGAGAGAACAGGTATTGAATTCTCATTTTGCAGATGAAGGAACTGAGGAACCGAGAAGTGAAGCAACTTGCCCAAGGCCACGTAGCAGATGAGCGGTGAAGTTGGGATTAGAACTCAGGTCCTCTGACTCCCAGTCCTGGGATCTTTCCATTAAGCCGTACTGGGCCTCAATAGTGAGTGCTGAAACAATACCATAATTATTATCAAATGCCATCAGTGGCCACCCAGAAAGAGGGAAAGGGGAAGTTCGAGAGAGAGAGAGAAAGAGGAGAGAGAGAGAGAGAGAGAGAGAGAGAGAGAGAGAGAGAGAGAGAGAGAGAGAGAGAGAGAGAGAGAGAGAAGAGGGGTGGGGGATGCATGTGTGCTTTGTCCATCCTGCTGTGTTCTCGGGGCACTGGCACAGCCAGAATAAGAACATCACGGCAGGATCCGAGCCAGAATTGAGCCCTGGCCTCGGTGCCCAGGCTGAGGTGGTTTCCACCGTATATTTTGTGGTCAGCCTCGGCCCAGGCAAACTCTCAAAGGCTCCAAGGAGTCAGTCCACAGTGTTCTTGTGGCTTCTCCCGGGTGGACCTTGCACCACTGGACAAAGGGCAGCTCTGTCTTCTGAGGGCTGTACATGCACGTGTGTGTGTGTGTGTGTGTGTGTGTGTGTGTGTGTGTGTGTGTGTGTGTGTGTGTTAGGGGCGGCAGGGAGAGGGTGGGGTTCTATGCTTCCCAGGCCTCTCCTATGTCTCCTGGACCTCAGCCTGGAGTCACGAAGCCAGAAGGACAGGGGGACAGTCACGACACGGCAGTGGCTGAACAGGACAGGAGACAGGCCGGCTCTGTCTTCCCCTATTTGATGGGGCAGTGGCGGGATGGCTGAGGGGTTGCTTCCCACACTGCACACGACACACCGGACCAAATCAATCAACCCACCTGGAATCTCCTCTAAGACACTCGACTTTAAGACACCCAAAAACTCTCTCCTGCTATGCACCAGCCCGCACACTTCCCTCCTCTCACACCAACCAACTCGGTGGGCTTCAATCTCATTTCTCAATCAATCAATCAATGGTGTTTACTGAGTTCTTACTGTGTGCAGAACACTGCTCTAAGCACTGGGGACATGGACTGTGTCAAACCTGATCTTGTATCTACCAAATCCCGGCTCCGCCAATTGTCAGCTGTGTGACTTTGTGCAAGTCACTTCACTTCTCTGGGCTTCAGGTCCCTCATCTGAAAATGGGGATTAAGACTGTGAGTCCCACGAGGGACGACCCGATCACCTTGTAACCTCCCCGGTGCTTAGAACAGTGCTTTGCACATAGGAAGAGCTTAATAAATGCCATTATTATTATTATTATTATTATTATTATTATTATTATTATAGTAGGGGAATAGCGAGGTGAGGCAAGAGGGGGCAAGTTGATTGACAGATGGACAGGCAACCCTTGAAGCTTTTTGACTTGTAGTTCCCAAGCGCTTAGTACAGTGCTCTGCACACAGTAGGTGTTCAATAAATATGATTGAATGAATGAATGAATGAATGAAAAGAGTGGGGACACATAGCCTGAATTTTTCTGTATAAAAAGAATCCAGGTAGCAGAGTGAAGTCTGGACTGGAGTGGGAAGAGACAAGAGGCAGGGAGGTCAGCAAGGACACTAACACGGTAATCAAAGCGGGATATGATAAATAATTGGATTAACAATATGGGGAAACCAACTCTTAACGAGAATTACTCCATTTTGTTTTCAGTCTCCATTTTGAATCAATGTACCTTGTTTTCCTAAATCATGAATCAGCCGCAACCTTCCTCTGCCGTCAATTTCAGCCACACCCTGTCCTCCGCTAAAACAAAAACAAACAAAATGGAGCCATACTTGATTGGATTCTGATCCCGGTGGGAAGGAACACTATGCCCACCACGGACTGTAACTAGTTACCTCTCCCACCTTTGCCTCAGTGACCTTATCTGTAAAATGGAGATTAAGCCCTACTCCCTCATATTTTAGACTGAGGTCCACATGGGACAGAGACTGTGTCCCACCTGATAATAATAATAATAATAACAACAATAACAACAACAATAATAATAATAATAATAATAATAATAATAATGTTATTTGTTGGGCACTTACTATGTGCCAAACACTGTTCTAAGCGCTGGGATTGATACAGGGTTACCAGGTTGTCCCACATGGGGCTCACAGTCTTAGTCCCCATTTTACAGATGAGGCAACTGAGACACAGAGAAGTGAAGTGACTTGCCCAAAGTCACACAGATGGCCAGGGGCGGTGCCAGAATTACTTCTCTGGGCCTCAGTTACCACATCTGAAAAACGGGGATTAAGACTGTGAGCCCGCCGTGGGACAACCCGATCACCTTGTAACTTCCACAGCGCTTAGAACAGTACTTTGTACATATTAAGCGCTTAATAAATGCCATTATTATTATTATTATTATCATAGAGCCCATGACCTTGACTCCCAAGCCCATTCTCTTTCCACTAAGCCATGCTGTTTCTCATAATAATAACTATGGTATTTGTTAAGCACGTACTATGTGCCAAGCACTGTTGTAAGCACTGGGGTAGATGTAAGGCAATCAGGTTGTCCCACGTGAGGCTCACAGTCTCAATCCTCATTTTACAGATGAGGGAACTGAGGCCCAGAGAAGTGAAGTGACTCACCCAAGGTCACACAGCAGACAAGTCGCAGAGTTGGGATTAGAACCCACAACCTTCTGTCTCCCAGGCTCGTGCTCTATCCACGACGCCACACTGCTTCTCGAGCAGGAGGGGACCCAGGCCTGGTAATCAGAAGGACCTGGGTTCTAATTCCAACTCTGACATTTGCCCACAGTGGGGCCTAGGAATGCTCGTTTCACTTTTCTGGATCTCGGTTAGCTCACCTGAAAAACGGGGATTCAATACTCATTTTCCACATGTGGGACAGGGACTGTGTCATTCATTCATTCAATCGTATTTATTGAGCGCTTACTGTATGTGGAGCACTGTACTGAGCGCTTGGGAACTACAATTCACCAACATAGAGACGATCCCTACCCAGTAATGGGCTCACAGTAGTAATCACCTACTATAATTAAAGATGCAGCGTGGCTTAGTGGGAAGAGCCCAGACTTTGGAGTCAGTGGTCATGGGTTCAAATTCTAGCTCTGCTAATTTTCAGCTGTGTGGTTTTGTGCAAGGCACTTCATTCATTCATTCAATCGTATTTATTGAGTGCTTACTGTGTGCAGAACACTGTACTAAGCGCTTGGGAAGTCTTTCATTCATTCATTCATTCATATTTATTCAGCGCTTAGTGTGTGCAGAGCACTGTACTAAGCGCTTGGGAAGTCCAAATTGACAACATATAGAGACGGTCCCTACCCAACAGTGGGCTCTGTGCCTCAGTTACCACATCTGTAAAATGGGGAAGACTGTGAGCCCCCTTTGATCAGCTTGTAACCTCTCCAGCACTTAGAACAGTGCTTGGCACATAGTAAGTGCTTAACAAATACCAACTTTATTATTATTATATTACCCGTGTGTTTCCTTTCACAGTGTTGTTAAAGAAGAAAATACAGACATTGAACAGGAAAAGAGGGAAGAAAAGGGTATTTCAGAAATAGAGAGCAATGAAGGTGAAGTAGTAAGTATACAGGAGTAGACGCTTGGATTTAAAATATTTATTTTTGTATTTTGTAGATAATATTCGGGTACTCAAGCTTGGGAAACAAAATATTCCACGGGACACAAGCAGTTAAAGTGTGGCTCAGTGGAAAGAGCGCAGACTTTGGAGTCAGTGGTCATGGGTTCAAATCCCGGTTCTGCCAATTGCCAGCTGTGCTTTGCACATAGTAAGCGCTTAGTAAGTGCAATTATAATTATTATTAATAATAACTGTGGGATTTGTCAAGCGTTTACTACATGCCAGACACTGTTCTAAGCACTGGCATGGATACAAGCGAGTCGAATTAGACCCAATCCCTGTCCCCCGTGAGGCTCTCAGTATCAATTCCCATTTTACAGATGAGGTAACCGAGACCCAGAGAAGTGAAGTGACTTGTCCAAGGTCTCACAGCAGGTAAGTGGCGGAACTGGAATTAGAACCGACAACCTTCCAACTCCCAGGCCCGTGCTCTATCCACTAAGCACGCTGCTTCTCTAAGAACTCACCGTACAGGCTCAGGTCTGGGATGGTCGCAAACACGGATGCTCATCTGTACAGATGCCTCAACTCCCTTCTCTCCTTCTCCAGCCCAGCCTGCACCCTCCGCTCCTCTGCCGCTAACCTCCTCACTATACCTCGTTCACGCCTGGCCCGCCATCGACCCCCGGCCCATGTCCTACCTCTGGCCCTCCACAATCTGCCAAGCTAGCTCTCTTCCTCCCTTCAAAGCCCTACTGAGAGCTCACCTCCTCCAAGAGGCCTTCCCAGACTGAGCCCTGAACCCTCTTTTTCCTCTCCTCCTCCCCATCCCCCCGGCCCTACCTCCTTCCCCTCCCCACAACACCTGTGTACATGTTTGTACAGATTTATTACTCTACTCATTTTACTTGTACATATTTACTATTCCTTTTATTGTTAATGATGTGCATTTAGCTTTAATTCTCTTTGTTCTGATCACTTGCCACCTGTCTTCATGTTTTGTTTTGTTGTCCGTCTCCCCGTTCTAGACTGTGAGCCCGCTGTTGCATAGGGACCATCTCTATATGTTGCCAACTTGTACTTTCCAAGCGCTTAGTATAGTGCTCTGCACACAGTAAGCGCTCAATAAATCCGATTGAGTGAATGAGTGAGTTTTCATCGGACTTCAGGATCATCGATGGTCCAACTTCTGCTTCCCAATCGCTTAGTACAGTGCTCTGCACATAGTAAACATTCAATAAATACGATTGAATGAATGAATGAAACTTCCCCTGTAAGTGAGAAGATCAATCGATCGAACAATCTGTCACATTTATGGAGCATTTACTGTGTGCGGAGCACTTACTGTGTGCGGAGCACTTACTATGTGCGAAGCACTATACTGAGCACTTGAGAGGACAACAGAACAGAGTTGGCGGTCACGTTCCCTGCCCGTGATGAGTTTACGGTGATAATGAGGTCGATCCATCAATGAATGGCATTTATAATAATAATAATAATAATAATAATAATAATAATGGCATTTATTAAGCGCTTACTACATGCAAAGCATCGTTCTAAGCGCTGGGGAGGTTACAAGGTTATCAGGTTGTCCCACGGGGGACTCACACTCTTCATCCCCATTTTACAGATGAGGTAACTGAGGCACAGAGGAGTTAAGTGACTTGCCCAAAGTCACACAGCTGACCTCTGACTCCAAAGCCCGGGCTCTTTCCACTGAGCCACGCTGCTTTTCATTTATTAAATGCTTACTTTGTGCAGAGCACTGTACTAAGCGCTTGGGAAGTACAAGTTGGCAACATATGGTCCCTCCCCAACGATGGGCTCACAATCTAGAACGTTGATTGTTTCCCATGCAAGGAGCACTGTACTGAGCTTTTGGGAGAGGACAAAGAATCGAGTCGGTAAACAAATTCCCTGCCCACAACGAACTTACAGTCTAGAGACGGAGACAGATGATAATATAAATAAATGACCGATGAGGATGTAAGTGCTGTGGGGCTGGGAGGGAAAAGCAAACGAAGCAAGTCACGGGACGCAGAAGGGAGTGAGAGAAGGGAAAATGGGGGCTTTGGGAAGGAAGTGTCCTTTCAAGAAGCAGCGTGGCTCAGTGGAAAGCGTCCGGACTGGGGAGTCGGAGGTCGTGGGTTCTAATCCAGGCTCCGCCACTTGTCCGTGGAATGACTTTGGACAAATCACTTCACTTCTCTGGGCTTCAGTTCCCTCCTCTGGTAAATGGGGATGAAGACCGTGAGCCCCACGTGGGACAACCTGATGACCTTGTATCCCCCCCCGCAGAGCTTAGAACAGTGTTCAAACTCCTTGTCTTCCCTCCCAAACCCTGCCCTCTCCCTGACTTTCCCATCACTGTTGATGGCACTATCAATCAATCAATCAATCATATTTATTGAGCGCTTACTGTGTGCAGAACACTGTACTAAGCGCTTGGGAAGTACAAGTTGGCAACATATAGAGACAGTCCCTACCCAACAGTGGGCTCACAGTCTAAAAGGGGGAGACGGAGAACAAAACCAAACATACTAATAAAATAAAATAAATAGAATAGATATGTACAAGTAAAATAAATAAATAAATAAATAGAGTAGTAAATATGTACAAACATATGTACATATATACAGGTGCTGTGGGGAAGGGAAGGAGGTTAGATGGGGTGGATGGAGAGGGGGACGAGGGGGAGACGAGGGAAGGGGCTCAGTCTGGGAAGACCTCCTGGAGGAGGTGATCTCTCAGTAGGGTCTTGAAGGGAGGAAGAGAGCTAGCTTGGCTGATGGGCAGAGGGAGGGCATTCCAGGCCCGGGGGATGACGTGGGTCGGGGGTCGATGGCGGGACAGGCGAGAACGAGGTACGGTGAGGAGATTAGCGGCAGAGAAGCGGAGGGTTTGGGCTGGGCTGTAGAAGGAGAGAAGGGAGGTGAGGTAGGAGGGGGCGAGGTGATGGAGAGCCTTGAAGCCGAGGGTGAGGAGTTTCTGCCTGATGCGCAGATTGATTGGTAGCCACTGGAGATTTTTGAGGAGGGGAGTAACATGCCCAGAGAGTTTCTGGACAAAGACAATCCGGTCAGCAGCATGAAGTATGGATTGAAGTGGGGAGAGACACGAGGATGGGAGATCAGAGAGAAAGCTGGTGCAGTAGTCCAGACGGGATAGGATGAGAGCTTGAACGATCAAGGTAGCGGTTTGGATGGAGAGGAAAGGGCAGATCTTGGCAATCTTGTGGAGCTGAGACCGGCAGGTTTTGGTGATGGCTTGGATGTGAGGGGTGAATGAGAGAGCGGAGTGGAGGATGACACCAAGGTTGCGGGCTTGTGAGACGGGAAGGATGGTAGTGCTGTCAACAGAGATGGGAAAGTCAGGGAGAGGGCAGGGTTTGGGAGGGAAAACAAGAAGTTCAGTCTTGGACACTACCATCATTCCCGTCTCACAAGCCTGCAAACTTGGTGTCATCCTCGATCCCGCTCTCTCGTTCACCCCTCACATCCAAGCAGTCACCAAAACCTGCCGGTCTCAGCTCCGCAATATTGCCAAGATCCGCCCTTTCCTCTCCATCCAAACCGCTACCCTGCTTGTTCAAGCTCTCATCCTATCCCGTCTGGAATACTGTATCAGCCTGCTCTCCGATCTCCCATCCGCTTGACTCTCCCCTCTTCAATCCATTCTTCACGCCGCTGCCTGGATTGTCTTTGTCCAGAATCGCCCTGGGCATGTTACTCCCCTCTTCAGAAATCTCCAGTGGCTACCAATCAACCTACGCAACAAGCAGAAACTCCTCACCCTCGGCTTCAAGGCTGTCCATCACCTCACCCCCTCCTACCTGACTTCCCTTCTCTCCTTCTACAGCCCAGCCCAAACCCTCCGCTCCTCTGCGGCTAATCTCCTCACCGTGCCTCGTTCTCACCTGTCCCGCCGTCGAACCCCGGCCCACGTCCTCCCCCTGGCCTGGAATGCCATCCCCCTGCACATCCGCCAAGCTAGCTCTCTTCCTCCCTTCAAGGCCCTACTGAGAGCTCACCTCCTCCAGGAGGCCTTCCCAGAATGAGCCCCCTCCGTCCTCTCCCCCACCTCCCCCTTTCCATCCCCCCTGCCTTACCTCCTTTCCCCTCCCCATAGCACCTGTATATATGTATATATGTTTGTATGTATTCATTATTCTATTTATTTATTTGTACATATTTATTCTATTTATTTTATTTTGTTAATATGTTTTGTTTTGTACTCTGTCTCCCCCTTCTAGACTGTGAACCCACTGTTGGGTAGGGACCGTCTCTATACGTTGCCAACTTGTACTTCCCAAGCGTTTAGTACAGTGCTCTGCACACAGAAGAGCTTAATAAATACGATTGAATGAATGAATGAAAAACTCAACCGGCAGACTTTTAAGTATGGGGGCAGTCCAGATGTGACCAGCAGACATTCACGGAAGCAATGAGAACGTGGCCAGCAGACCTTAAAGGACGGGGATGATGCAGACCTTGCTGACAGATGATAAAGGAACGGGGCGATGCACATGTGGCTGGCGGACCATGAAGACGGAGGTGATGCGGATGTTGCTGTCGGACATTAAATATAAGGTGCAATGAGGACGTGGCCAACAGATGTTAAATATAGGAGGCGATCTGCTTGTGGTCGGCCAATGCTAAATGTCAGGGGCAATGAGGACATGGCCAGCAGATGTTAAAGGAGGGGAAGATGCAGACATGGGCCAACTGACGTTAAAGCAGGGAAAGATACAGACCTGGCCAGCAGAAGGGGAAAGACAGAAGGGGGGCAATCCGGACAAGGCCAGGAGCACTACATCCGTATCTTTCAATTTTATATTATAAATGACATTCATATTAACGTCTTGTCTCCCTATCGAGAATGGAAGCCCGTTATGGGCAAGGGACGTGTCTGCTAATTCTGTTGTATTGTACTCTCCCCAGAGCTTAGTACATTAAGCACTCAATAAATATCACTAATCAATCGATCATAGGCTGGGAATATGTGTGTTATGTTGTTGTATTTTACGCTTCCAAGCTCTAAGAATGGTACTCAGCACACAGTCAACACTCAGTAAATACAATTGACTGACTGACTGACTGACTGATTAAGTGCTGTTTCAGAGATTACAGAGCAGGCAAGAGTCGTAGTGGATATTAGAACCCTGGTCTCTGAACTTTCAGTCGTGTGCAGTGTCTACTAGGTCATGCTTCTTCTCCTCTACTACCACTAGCAATCAATTAATCAATCAATCAATGGTATTTATTGAGTACTTCTTGGGTGCAGAGCAGTGTACTGAGCACGTGGGGGACTCTCATACAACAGCATTGGTAAGCATGTTGCCTTTCCACAGTAAGTTTACCATCTGTAGGGGGGAGAGGCATTCATTTAAAGAAATAAATTATGACATTTTGTACATTTGTTGCAGAGGGTGAGGTGAATATCAAGCGTGTAAAGGGTCCAGCTTTGAGTACTTAGGTGACACAGAAGGGAGACGGAGTAGGGGAAAAGAGGGTTTAATCGGAGAAGGCCTCGTGGAGGAGATGTGACCTCAGTAAGGCTTTGAAAGTGAATTGTATTCTAGAGAGACACAGAAGCACAATAGAGGCAAAAAAGGAAGGACAGGTTGGCTTTATCTCAAAAATTCCTATAATATTCCGGATTTCTGATGTAGAAAATCTGGCTTGTATATCACACGATCAGACTTTATGACTCTCTTCCTCTGAAAAATGCTGTCAGCAGCATCACCCCCAACCTAGGTATTCTTGTGAGATGGCTAGAGGCAGATGCATTGTCCTGGGAGTCAGAGTACCGGGATTCTATTTTCGGTTCTTCCACTTGTCTGCTGTGTGACCATGGGCAAGTCACTTCTCTTCTTTGTGTCTCAGTTACCTTTTCTGTAAAATGGGGATTAAAACTGTAGGACAGGGACTGTTTCCATCCCGATCATTCTGTATCTACCCGAGCAGTTAGTACACTGCCTGGCACAAAGTAAATGCTTACCAAATACTGTTATTATCATCACATCATCATATTATTATTATCCTATTTCTTTACATCTTAAAAACTTTTAAAATGTATGCACGATATAAAACGATTGAAGATAGCACCCAGGTTTCCAGCTCACTGCCCAGTCCCCTGCAGCGCCAATCGATGAACTAAATATTAAGGAATACATGTGCCTGGCAGATAGTAAGTGCTTCAAAAATACCATACACATAATTCAAGTTTTTATTTTTTGTTCAAAGGAAGATAGTCTTATCCCATTTCAAATAATCCAAGACTTAAGTGGATCCCGTTTTGGGGACCATCAAGATAAAGACCTAGGGGTCTCAAAGGGTCCAAAGGTTTGCTGTGCCATCTGCAGTGTCCAGGGCACTGCACTGAGTGCTTGGAAGAGGACAACAGAGTTAGTAGACAAACTCCCTGCCTTCAAGGAGGTTAGAGTCTATCATGTGAAGACCACACATGTCAAGACTCCCCCATTCTAAAACCGCTTCCCTCGACCCCACGGTTCCCTCCAGTTGTCACCGCGTCTCCTTCCTACCATTCCTCTCTAAACTGCTTGAACTGGTTGTCTCACCCACTGCCTTCACTTTCTTTCCTCCAATTCTCCCCTTATTCCATACAATCTAGCTTCTGCCTTACATTTTTCCCTAGAAACCACCCTATCTAAAGTTCCCAATGATCTCCTTCTTGCTAAATCCTAAGGCTTCTACTCCCATTCTAATTCTTCTCAACTCCTCAGCTGCCTTGGACATGGTTGATTGCCCCCTTCTCCTGGTCACATTATCCAACCTGACATTGACACTCACAGTGTCCTCTCCTGGTTCTCCCCCTATCATCATCATCATCATCATCAATCGCATTTATTGAGCGCTTACTATGTGCAGAGCACTGTACTAAGCGCTTGGGAAGTACAAATTGGTAACATACAGAGACAGTCCCTACCCAACAGTGGGCTCACAGTCTAAAAGGGGGAGACAGAGAACAAAACCAAACATACTAATAAAATAAATAGAATAGATATGTACAAGTAAAATAAATAAATAAATAAATAGAGTAATAAATATGTACAAACATATATACACATACACAGGTAAGAGGCCCCTATGTCTCAGGCCGCTCCTTCTCAGTATTTTTCTTGGTCTTCTTCTCTTCCTCTCACCCCCACACCGTGGGAGTCCCTTAAGCTTCAGTTCTGTGTCCCCTTCTATTCTCCATCTACACCCATTCATTTGGAGAACTCATCCTCCCTAGCACAGATGAGCGGACAGTGAGCTGTCCCACTTACGTGCGTTTAGGGGTCAGGGGCTCAGGGGCTCGCGGCTGCAGGGTGTATTTGGGGCTCATACCGGCAGGTAGTGTTATGGGGCCACGGCTGCAGGGTGCGGGATGCTCTGTATGTGCTCCCTACACCCCCTTCCACTGGAAACAGAGGCGGGAAGTACTACTGTATCTCCTGGATCCGACTTGGCTTGCTCCACCCCCACCCCCTGCCGTGGAAAGGGCAGAGGCCCCTTTAAGAGCCTGTGCAGCTCCCACCGACGCCATCTTGAACTGCCAAACTGAGGCCTCCTTCCCCCTCCCTGCCCTGTGTCCTCTGTCAGGTGGAAAGGGGGCGGTGCTCGTACAGGGTGAGGCCTACAGAAGGCGGAGCACAAGGGACAAGAAAGGGACATGGAGGGGGGTAGGACTAACTCCCCCCTCCCCTTTGATTCTCCCTCTCTCCTTCTCGACTCCTCGTACTCTCCCCATCTGACCCTCCCTTCGACTGACTCTTCCTCCCCCGTCTGACTCTCCTCTTCTGACTCTCCCCTTGTCTGACTCTTCCCCATCTGACTGTCCCATGTAAGGCTCTCCACTCTCCGACTCTCCTCCTGGCACTCCCCGCCCTGACTATCCCCCGTCAGACTGCCCCCAAGTCTGAACATCCCCCACCTGACCCTCCCCTCATCTGATGTTCTTTGGTGTCACCCAGTGCCCATCTGACTCTCCCCTTATCGTCCTCTCCCCTGGGCCTAACCGTCCCCTCAGGTTGACTCTCCCCAGGATCCCTGTCAGCTGAGGGTTCCAGGGGAGCAAGGAGGGGTGAGGGCAGGGAAGTTCTTAGTACAGTGCTCAGCACACAGTAGGCACTCAGTAAATGACTCGCTGGATTGGCTTCAGGGTTATATGGGGGAGCTAGGCCCACTCCCTCACTTGGTCTCTCCCTTCTTCTCTCACTCCCTCTCGGCTTTCATCCCAGGGCGGCTCCAGGCCTGGTCTCCCCCTTGAACCCACCGGTTTCCACGCTGGCACATGACGAATCTCTCCTGGCCGCGGATCTGCCAGTCCTGATCTGCCATGGTGGCTCTGGAAAGAAAGTAACCTGCAGTCAGTGGGGATGAGGGGTGGCCCTTCACTCTCCACCACTTTACTGTCTCCCCCTGCTGCACTGGGCCCTGCCAGGGCTGACCCTGTGCCGTGCTTTATCACTTCATTGCTCGCAAAGGGTATGCCCCAGGGCCCTCCCTCGGCTGACACCGTTAGACCGGCAGACCCCGAGGGGCAAGGACCGAGCTTGATTCCCAGCCAGGAGTGCTCTCCCAGTGTTCAGTACTGTGGCCTGCCCACAGAAAACACTACATCGATGCCCTCTCCACCCTGGCACTCTTGCACTGGCTTTGGGATAACGGGCATGCCTGAAAGAGGCCCGGAGCAGGACCCTCTGCCACCCTCCAGCACAGGGACCTCACCCCAGCCATGCAGTCCCCATTTCCAGCCTTCCTCCGGGTCCCCCCGAACCATGGAGACACCCCCTGCTCCCAAGCACACAGGTGCTTCTCACCGTTGTGGGGTGGATTCTGGATTCTGTGCTAAACTCAGAAACGTCAATATGCGCAGGTTTGGATCAACCAAATTTGTTCTGACTCGAGCCTAATAGCCGCACAGCTGCCTCTTTGGCTCTCTCAGATGGGCAGTGCCCAGTGGGGCAGGGGACAAAGGTAGGGGGCTGTGTTGTCAAGGGCACCATTGTTAAAAGACGAGTTGGTGAGGTGGCATCAGAGCTTGACATGAATGTACGGGACATCTCCTGAACGAGGGCCCTGAAATGTGGCCAAAGAGCCTGGGCCTGGGAGTCAGAGGGTCTGGACTCTTTGCAGCTCTCCCACTGGGGTGGTGTGTGTCCTTGGGTAATTGACTTCATTTCTCTCTTCATTTCATCTGTAAAATGGAGATTAAGACTGTGAACCCCTTGTGGCCCCCCTTTTTCCTCTCCTCCTTCTCATCCCCCTCAAAAATCTCCAGTGGCTACCAATCAATCTGCGCATCAGGCAGAAACTCCTCACCCTCGGCTTCAAGGCTCTCCATCACCTCGCCCCCTCCTACCTCACCTCCCTTCTTTCCTTCTACAGCCCAGCCCTGCACCCTCCACTCCTCTGCCGCTAATCCCCTCACCGTGCCTCGTTCTCGCCTGTCCCGCCGTCGACCCCCGGCCCACATCATCCCCCGGGCCTGGAATGCCCTCCCTCTGCCCATCCACCAAGCTAGCTCTCTTCCTCCCTTCAAGACCCTACTGAGAGCTCACCTCCTCCAGGAGGCCTTCCCAGACTGAGCCCCTTCCTTCCTCTCCCCCTCGTCCTCCTCTCCATCCCCACCATCTTACCTCCTTCCCTTCCCCACAGCACCTGTATATATGTATATATGTTTGTACATATTTATTACTCATTTATTTATTTATTTATTTTACTTGTACATATCTATACTATTTATTTTATTTTGTTAGTATGTTTGGTTTTGTTGTCTGTCTCCCCCCTTTTAAACTGTGAGCCCGCTGTTGGGTAGGGACTGTCTCTATGTGTTGCCAACTTATACTTCCCAAGCGCATAGTACAGTGCTCTGCACACAGTAAGTGCTCATTAAATACGATTGATTGATTGATTGATTGATCCCTCTGCCCTGCCTCCTTCCCCTCCCCACAGCACCTGTATATATGTTTGTACAGTTTTAGTACTCTATTTATTTTACTTGTAAATAGTTACTGTTCTATTATGTTAATGATGCACATCTATCTTTAATTTCATTTGTTCTGATGACTTGACACCTGTCCACATGTTTTGTTTTGTTGTCTGTCTCCCCCTTCTAGACTGTGAGCTTGTTGTTGGGTAGGGACCGTCTCTATATGTTGCCAACTTGTACTTCCCAGGTGCTTAGTACAGTGTTCTGCACATAGTAAGTGCTCAATAAAAGCGATTGAATGATTGAATGAATGTGGGACAGGAATTGTGTCCAACCTGATGATCTTGCATCTAGCTCAGTGCTCAGAAAAGTACTTGGTGTATAGAAAGTGCTTTGTAGATACCATGCTCGTTATTATTATGATGATTACTATCATAATCGAAAGTGGTTCGGGCCCAGCAACCCATTGGCTAGTGTGGCCTGGGGAGGGGGGTCTCCTGGCCAGAGGCTGCATGGGGAATTTCCCCTATCCTGCCTGGATCCTTCCTCCCCTCCACACTTCCTGTCTGCCTCCTCAGCTCGGGAACCAGACTGGACCACAGCATTGAGTTACTGTTATCATAGTCATCAACATCATAGTCATCAAAATACTATCTTTCAGATTTGGTAAGTGATTACAATGTGCCAAGCACTGCACTAAGCATGGGGGCATTGTCAAAAGGGATCACATGCTAAAGAGGAGGAAGGACAGGATTTGAAATCCCTCTTTACAGTTGGAGTAGCTGAGTTACAAAGAACTAAGAGAACTTATTCAAGGTCACAGAGTATAGAAGAGAGAGCCCAGATTAGAACCCAGGTCTCCCTATTCCCAGTTCTCTGTAATGTCCACTAGGTCAAGCTACTACTACTACTACTACTACTACTACTACTACTACTACTACTACTGCTACTGCTGCTGTTGCTGCTGCTGCTGCTGCTGCTGCTACTATTGCTACTACTACTACTCTTATTACTAGTAATCCTATTGCCATTATTACTACTGCCACTTTCACTTTCACTATTACTGATATTTTACTACTATTACTACTGCTATTGCTGCTGCTGCTGCTACTACTACTACTGCCAATTCTACTATCAGTCATTCAATCAGTCAATGGTATTTATTGACTGACTAGTATGGGCAGAGTGCCCCATAACAAGAGGGGGAGACAGACATTCACATGAATAAATATGGAATTTTAACATGAACTGTAAAGATATCTGCATCAGTACTGTGGGACTGGGGGTGAGGGCAATTTCAAATGCCCAAAGGTCCGAGATCCAAGTGCAGAGATAATGCATAAGGGAGAGGGAGCTGGGGGAAAGAGAATTTAATCACAGAAGACATCTGGGACGAAATGTGACCTTAAGAAGGCTTGGAAGGTGAGGAGAGAGGTGGTCCCGTATATATCAGTCTGTCAATCATAATTATAAAGTGCTTAATGTGTTCAGAACACTGTACTAAGCACATGGGAGAGTACAATTTATCGATATACCAGACATATACCCCACCCACAAAGGGTTTACAATCTAGAGGGGCAGACAGATATAAATATAAATAAATGAACTACAGATATGGACAAAAGGGCTGAGGTGCTGGCCCGGTGGGGGCGGGGGAGGGGGTGAGGGCGGTGGATGAATAAAGGGAGCAAGGCAGGGTTATGCAGAAGAGAGTGGTAGAAAAGGAAATTAGGGCTTAGTCAGGGAAGGCCTTTTGGAGGAGATGTGAGCCCCAAGTTAACAGTGTGAGCCCCACGTGGGACAACCTGATTACTTTGTATCTACCTCAGTGCTTAGAACAGTGCTTGACACATAGTAAGCGCTTAACAAAATTCCATAATTATTGTGATTATTATTATTATTATTCAATAAGGCTTTGAACCTGAGGAAGAGCAATTGTCTGTCAATATGAGGAGGAAATGTGTTCCAACCCAGATGCAGGACAAGGAGAGAAGTTAGCGGTCAAATAGATGAGATCAAGGTACAGGGAGAAAGTTGTTGTTAGAGGAGTGAAGTGTGCAGGCTGTATTGTAGTAGAAGAGTAGTGAGGTGACTTAGGCAGGGGCAAGGTGATGGAGGCCTTTAAAGCCAAGGGTGAGGAGTTTCTGTTGAATGTGAAGGTGGATGGGTTATCACTGGAGTTTCTAGAGGAGTGGGGAAACATGGCCTGAACGTTTTTGTGGGACAATGTTGGGGGCAGCAGAGTGAAGTATGGACTGGAGTGGGGAGACACAAGAGTCAGGGAGGTCAGCAAGGAAGCTGATCAAGTAAACAAGGCAGAATAGGATAAGTGATTGTATTATCGTGGTAGCAGTTTGGATGGAGAGGAAAGGTCAGATTTTAGCATTGCTTTTTGAAGGTCGAACTGACAGGATTTAATGATGGAATGAATATGTGCGTCGAATGAGAGAAAGTCGTTTCATTCCTGTCTCTGAGAGTGAGACAGGAAGGATGGTGGTGCCGTCTATATTAAAAGGAAAGTCAGGGGGAGGACAGGATTTGATTTGCTTGGGAAGATAAGAAGTTCTGTTTTTGACATAGTAAGTTTAAGGTGATGGAAGGACAGACCAGTGGAGGTGTCTTGAAAACAGGAGTCAGGAGAAACCTGACTGCAGAGAGGTAGAGAGATCAGGGCTGGAGAGTTAAAACTGGAAGTTTTAACACATTTGTAGTGGACGGAGAGAAGACGGAAATGGTTAACAATTTTTCTCTCCTGGGATCGATAATAAATAATGAAGGAAGTAGTAGCCAAGAAATAAGGCAAAGATTACTATTAGGAACACTTGCTATGAAGAGCCTGGAAAAAGTCATGAAATGTACTGATGCTGATGAAGGCCAAATGACTCCACTTAGATTAGCAAATTTTGGACAGATAATCCAGAGAACTAATTCTCTGCAGAAGACACAAATGCTAGGAAAAGTACAGGGAAAACGAGGAAGAGGCAGATCAGCAGCCTGATGGATAGAGTCCATAACCATGATAACAGAAGAAACATTAGAAAGATGGTGGATTATGGCAGAGGACAGGACGGTCTGGAAAACATATGTCCAAGGAGTTGCCATGAATTGGAAAAGACTCGATGGCAGTTAATAAGGTCACATTGGTTTCCAGAAAGTTCCAGCAAAGGGATCTTTGTTCAACAGCCTATAGAGAGCCTGTCTTCTGTCTGAGCCGTGATATAAAAAGGACAGAGACATGATCCCACCAGACCACCTGATCCAGAAAATGTGGGCACCAGCATCATCTGGGTAAAGATGGAGACTATAAGACCATAAGAACATTTTTCCGTTGCTAGAGGACTTGTTTTGGGTAATTGTTGAGATGATCTTTCTTGGTAATTGTAAACAGAGACCAACATGACACCTAGTAAATAATAGAAGCAATATGTGAACCTGGTAGAAGCCCTCATGTTGTCATTTTGGTGGGGGCACAAGGGCTTTCCTTGGCAGCACAGTGGTCTTCATGATAGTCCTTTCCTTGGCCTTCCTGTTAGTTATCGGCTAGTAAAGGAGAGCCAAGGAGAAGTTGTAGCAAAGGACAAGATGAAAGTGAAGCCCTGCATCCCACTGTCATTCTATTGTTGCTGCATGTGACTGTGGCACTCTAACTTGTTGCTTTAGTGTTAGACACACGATAGGGCATGGGTGAAAATGCGTGGGTATACAATTTTTGCTAAGAGCAGTGCTTGTCAATCAGTTTTAGTTGAGGTGGCAGTGCGATCCCATCCACAGCAAGCTTGCATAAATCTGGTCTCACCCATCTACCAGGAAAGGTCTCACTCAGACATTGCAGCCCACTGGTCAAAATAACTCAGAGGGCTGGGATCCACGGGGTGGCCATGAACGGAACAGTGGAATGTGGCATGCCCGAGGCCTGGACTTCAATTACTTTGGCCAAGATGCCATTAGGTCGAAGTGGGCACAGCACATGTGCCACTATCTTTTGGCTAGCAGATGGTGTTGACGATCTTGACTGCAGCTGCTGACCCTGATGGGTTGAAGAAGTGATTACCACTTATAATTAATCACTTATGTCTCGAGTTAAGGAGGAGGACAAGACAGGACCAAGCGAATACTCCAGATGGAAATTAACTGGGTCTTGCCAGATATATCTATTTAAATCGACACTGAGGAACAGCTTTTTGACCCCACTTTGACCTGGGTGTCCATGCCGCCTGCTGCCACAGGATGTAGATTTAAGTCACCCTGGGTGGGTAGACCCCATATACACATTCATGTTCCCTCAGCCCAAACTCCAGACAACGGAGCATCAGAGTCCACACAACTCAGATCAAGGTCAATACCTGGAAGGTTCTTCTCACAACCTGAGTGAGAGCTCATAACTTCCACAAGTGGGGTAGAGGGGGAGAGAGAGCGGCGATTCAAGATGCCAACAATGTTAAAAACGAAGTGCTGTTCGCCCTTTGGTATTGGAGCTGCAGGGAGTGCACCCCCAGGGCTGAAGCCCCATAGCAGAGGTCTGACACCAGAGAAATCAGTGGCGTGAACTTCCCTTACTTTCTTGGAGATCCACTCCCTCTGATTGGTTCTGGAGATCTGCGACAGGACCAAAAGTCTGGCTATCTTCTGACAGGAGGCAGGTAAATGGGCGATCGACAGTGTGGCTCCAGTCACTCGACCTCGGCCTCTCTCCGGAGGAATATGGCTGCCTTGGATCTGGCCAAATGCCTCCAGGAAGAGCAGACCTGCTCTATCTGCATGGAGTACTTCATCGACTCCATGACCATCAGCTGTGGACACAGATTCTACCTACTATATCTTCTCAGGTGCTCGGATGATGTTCAGGAGTCCTTCCCCTGACCATAGTACCATAGGGCCTGCCAGCTGAAAAACCTGGAGATCAATCAAGCTCTGGGGAGGCTGGCAGTGCTCGCTCAGAAAGCAGCTCGGACCTCACCTAATGCGGGGCGCCGCCCAGCAATATCTGAAGCTTTTCTGTCAGTAGGACGACACAGCAATCTGCACTCCCTGCTCCTGTTCCAAGGAGCACGGGGAATACAGCGTGAGTCCGATAGAAGCGTCTGGGGAGGATTACAGGGAAAGTTGCCTGCTCCGTGGCCATCCCAAGGAAAGTGTTGAACGTCGAATTAGAACGTCTTTCACCTGCGCAATGCCGATATCTCCCCATCCTACTCCCGAGGTCCGGAAACTAGGTGACAGGGGCCCAGAAGAGCACAAAAGTATTATGAGCATACCAGAGACCTAGTTCAAGTTCATCGACGGTCGTTGTGCATTTCAGGAGAGGTTCCAGGAGCTTCGTCAACCCCTGTGGACAGAAACTGAGGAGATGCAGACTGTGCTAGCTGCGGAAAAAAAGAATTCAGCGATGGTGAAGCTGAGATTTTGGTCCCGTCCTGAGGGGGTCCCTTCTTGACCATTAGCGGGAGGTTCAATGTGTCCGACGGCCTATTGAACAGTGCTTTGTACATAGTAATCGCTTAATAAATTCCGTTATTATTATTATTGAATCTTCTTTCTACTTCGACCTCTTTCCCGGCAAGAGGAGGCACAGAAATGGAGGCAGGAATCTCATATCCAGGTTTGAGGAAATGCACCGATTCCTGGATGAGGAGCTCAAGCTGCGGCTTCGGAGCCTGGAGAAGGATGCAAGGGGGAATCTGCAGAAACTGAGACAGAGCGAGGAGCATCTGTTCCAGCAGAGCTGCACTCTTCCGGCACTTGCCACAGAACCTGGGGAGAAGTGCCAGAGCGGGGAGGCATCTAGCTGCTGCAGGTGAGAGTCCAGGAAACAGGCTTGAAGCAAGAAGGAGCGGAGTAAAGAAAGGCTCTTCCCAGTGTTCCGCAGGACAATGCCCGGAGCCACAGCATCCCTTCCCAGTTGCATTCCTCCATCCAGGGCTAAGGAGAAAGCTTCAAGCCCAGAGGACAACAGCACTGATTGACCAGAAGGGAATGTACATGCCGAATCTCAGGATCCCAGCTCTTAGTTTTGGGAATGAAACGGGTGCAGAAGGGATTGATGCAGTGCCCCCACGGAGAGCCATGTTACAGGAACGTGTGGGGGGGGAACAGGTCGGTAGCCCAAACACCAATCTAGTGTCTTCTTTCTCCTTAGGACGTGAGAGGAGCATTGCGCAGGTACGTACGTGTTCTGTGCTCCTAGTGGACGGTCCTAGAAATGAAGGGCCAAGGAGTCCATGTGTCACAGGAGGGGTTCTTGGGATTTTTTTGGAAGGCCAAAAAGGAATTGTTCCGAGTGACGGGCTGAGGTCCGAGATTGAAAGAGAATTCCTTATGACAGATTCTTTGCTCTCTCCAAGATTTTGTCAGTGCTGCAGCAATGGCCAAAGACCACCACATCCTTGGAGTTGACCGCAGTGCTGGGTCCCTGGGAGGAGAGAAATACTCAGCAAATATGCCAGGTGAGTGGAAGCCCATGGGCTCTTTCTGAGTCAATCCTCTGAAAAATTCCATCCCAAAGTCCAGTCTCACGCAGTACCTACAGCGTAAGAAGACCCTGATTGGGACTGTCAGATTGTCGTCTATCACAGCCACCATTTTCCTGAAGGATGGAACGAGGTATCGTCCCTCATAGAGGCAACCATGTGTTCACCTGTGGGACTCCACTCTGATGAGCCGGGATTTTAGGTCCCTAACATTGGGAAGGCTTTGGACCTGAAATCCCTTCGAAATCTCAATTGGCTTCCCACATGAGCTTTTCCCTCTCCCAAAACCCTGGCAGAGGGTACTTTGGGAGGAGGGGTTCTCTTTCCGATTCCAGTGGGCTGAGAACACATCCAGATGGAGGCTGAAGTGCTGCTCTCACAGCTGCACTGGCTACAAAGATGGTCGAATTCCCAAACTACCTCTTTGCAGGCATTGACTGTGAGTGCGTGCCTCATTGCAATGTCCCCCTCTCTACCGTCAAACTCTCCAAACTCATGTAAAAGACAGGGATAGCATGTGGTGTAATAAACTGTGACCTTTTCTCTCTCTTCGCAGAGTACATGACCCTGACCTCAAATACAGCCAGTCCCCATCTCATCTTGTCACAGGATCGGAGGAGTATGACATTCGTGGAAGCCTCGCAGGATGTGCCCGACTACTAGGACCAATTTGAAAACTGTGGCCGCATTTTATGCTCCCTGGTGCTCATCTCGGGGTGGCACGACTTGGAAATACAGGTTGTAGACAAGCCAGACTCGGAGGTGGTGGTGTGTTAAGAGTCGATGAGCAGGAGGAACAATGCACCAGTTGCCCCAGGGGGCGCATTTTCACTGATGGCCTTCCAGGCTATAAATGGGGTCAGTTTCTGGATCACCTTCCCCTTCACCTAGCTCACTATGGCCCTACCAATCTGCTGGGCTGGGGTTTTCCTAGATTATAAGGCTGGAGTCATCTCCTTCAACCTGTGGGAGAAATGCCTCATCCACACCTTTCCTCCTGTCTACTCCTCCAGTCCTCTATGATCCGTCGTCTCCCCTACAGGGCCACTGACCATCGGCCGGGTATGCGAGCACCAGCTCCTCAGCCGAGATGAGATTGACCTCCCCCAACACACTTGCCTCTGCTTGAGTAGGCCTGATACATTCTCCTTCCCGGGAAAGGTTAATCCTTCCATTCCCACGCTCCCCCTCCATGGCCTCGAGCCATCTTTCGCCCCCTGGAGAGGGGTTCGCCTCGGGAATGGCAAGTCTTCATACGAGAGGCGCCAATTGGTTCCCCTAGAGAGAACCCTAGAGGTAATTCCCCTCGCTCCTTGGTCCGAAACCCAGACAACAGAGCACCAGAGTTCACACAACTCAGATCAAGGCCAATATCTGGATTCTCTCAGGGGAGTTAATTGCGGTAGAATTGAAAATGCAGTGGAGACTAGGCCTTTCTTCCTTTCACCCTAGCTAAGCAGAACCATGGTCTAGCGGGAGCATGGACTCTGCCATTCATTTATCCTTCTCCCTTGCTTGTTGTCATGCATCTTCCATTCATCTTCCTTCCCCTACTTGACTCCAGAAGACGTTTTCCTACATGGTCGTGGATAGGAGCCCAGCTCGGGGAAGCTTTCGGTGGAGCTACTCTTGCTCCCCTCATTTATCACTATTATCATCATACTTCACGCCTGCTGCCCCCATACTTCACGCCGCTTCCCGGATTGTCTTTGTCCAGAAACGCTCTGGGCATGTTACTCCCCTCCTCAAAAATCTCCAGTGGCTACCAATCAATCTGCGCATCAGGCAGAAACTCCTCACCCTCGGCTTCAAGGCTCTCCATCACCTCGCCCCCTCCTACCTCACCTCCCTTCTCTCCTTCTACAGCCCAGCCCGCACCCCCTGCTCCTCTGCTGCTAATCTCCTCACCGTGCCTCGTTCTCGCCTGTCCCGCCATCGACCCCCGGCCCACGTCATCCCCCTGGCCTGGAATGCCCTCCCTCCCAACATCTGCCAAGCTAGCTCTCTTCCTCCCTTCAAGACCCTACTGAGAGCTCACCTCCTCCAGGAGGCCTTCCCAGACTGAGCCCCCTCCTTCCTCTCCTCCTCGTCCCCCTCTCCATCCCCCATCTTACCTCCTTCCCTTCCCCACAGCACCTGTATATATGTATATATGTTTGTACATATTTATTACTCTATTTATTTATTTTACTTGTACATATCTATTCTATTTATTTTATTTTGTTAATATGTTTGGTTTTGTTCTCTGTCTCCCCCTTCTAGACTGTGAGCCCACTGTTGGGTACGGACTGTCTCTATATGTTGCCAACTTGTACTTCCCAAGCGCTTAGTACAGTGCTCTACACACAGTAAGCACTCAATAAATACGATTGATTGATTGATTGATTGATCATCATCCTTCTTATTACTATCATTATTATTATCACCCTCTGTGGGGAAAGGGAGGTAGGAAGCCTGTGGCCTTTAGGAGATGGGTCTGCAGATGCTGCTGCCCACCAGGTCCCCAGCCCATGTCCGATGGGCAGGGTGCCTGAGGAGACTCCTGGAGTCGCGAACGGACTGCACCATGGAGGGGGGAGCATGGGGTTGGCCCCCGTCATGTGTCCTTGGGTGACGGGAGGGCGCCAGACAAGGAGGGGTGGTGGGGGCTGGGCAGGCTGGGCGGGAAGGACGTGGTGGGTACATAGGGTCCATATCTTTCCTTCCCTCCCCAACCCAGTCAGAGAGTCCCCAACCGTGGGGCAGTCCCCATGCTTCCCCACTAACCACCCCTCCCAGGCAGGGAGACTGTCAGGCCGCGCCCTCAGAGAGACATGGCGCTTCTTCACTCATCTCCTCAGTTCCGGCCTGCCCCGCCCAGGATGAGTTTGATTCCTTCTTCTCCGGGGCGGGCGGCGGCGCGGGGACCGGAGGGGTGAAGGGGAAGGGACGTCGGGGACCCACTGTGATTGACAGCTCTTCGCGTTCCTTTCCCCCACCCCCCCAACAGCCCAACCCCGGTCCCTCGCTGACGGGCTGCTCTTCGTGAGCTCCCTCTGTCCCCTCCCACCTTGGGCCCCGCCCCCTCCCGCGCACTGATGAAGGCTGAGGTGGGAAGCCGACCCCCACATCCTGCCCTGTACAGGGCCCCAGCCCCTTTAGGAACCTGCACGGCTGTGACTGATGCCATCCTGAACTGTCAAAATGAGCTCTCCTTCCCCTGCTCTGTCCAGTGAATGCCATTAGGACGGGAGGGGGCTACCTGACCTTCCCCTTTTGTGATCCTCCCCCATCTGACTATTCCCAGTCTGATCGTCCCCTTTCTGATTCTCCACTTGATTGATTCTCCCCCCCTTCTGACTCTCCCCCTCTGACCACCCAGTATGTGAGCCTCCCCGATCTGACTCACCCCCCTGTCTGACTCTCCTCTCGTCATCTGCTCTGCTGGGCCTAACTCTCCTCTCAGGATGACTCCCCCCAGGATCCCTGTCAACTGAGGGTGCCCCGGGGGACGGGGAAGGTCTTAGTATAGTGTCTCTCAGTAAACCCTCAGTAAAGAGCTTGCTGGCTTGGTTAAAAGAGGGATCGGCAATTGGGGACTCCTTCCTCATTTGGATTCTCCCTTCCTCCCTCTTTTTTCCCCGTATGTTATTTATTAAGCGTTTACTTTATGCCAGGCCCGGCACTATGTACTGGGTCAGATTCAAGTCAATTAGATTAGACATAGTCCATATCCCACACGGAGCTCACAGTCTTCATCCCCGCTTTTCAGAAGAGGTAACAGAGGCCCAGCGAAGCAAAGTGACCTGCCCAAGGTCAATCAGCAGACAAGTGGCCTATGGACCAACCACTGTACCAAAGCACAGAATTAGATACACTATAAGCACAATGGGCAAAATCTCTGTCCAACTGGGGGCCTCTTTCTTCCCCTTCAGACTCACAACCGGCACATGCAGAATCTCTTCTGGTCTGAACCTGTCAGGCTCGCTCCACTATGGCTGCTCTTTAAAGAAAGCGACCTGAGGGAAAACCTGCCATCAGCGTCGATGGGCAATGGCCTCTTCGCTCTCCACAACTTTTCTCTCTCCCCATGTTGTATCTGTCCCTGCTGGAGCCGACACTGCATTCTGTTTTATCGTTTTGCTTCTCCCGATTGGTCTGTCTTAGGCTCCTCCTCACGGTGACACTGTCAGACTGGAAGACCCCGAGGGGGCGGGGACCGGGCCAGATTCCCACAGGGGATGCTTTCACAGCGCTCAGTACAGTGCTGTGGCCACAGGAAGTACTCCGTTGATACCCTCCCCTGCCCTGCCGCTCCTGCCAGGGAACACTTGGCCTTTGGGTAACAGGCCCCAGAGAGGCCTGGAGAGAGACCCTACTCCAACCCGCCAGACCGGGGACCCCACCCGGACCTTGTGGTCCCCATTAACAGAACAGCCCCCGGGTGGGGGGCACCCACCGCTTCCAAACCAACAAATTCTCCTCACCAGGATCAGGGTGGATCACAGACTCTGTGATGGAAGCTGAAAAGTCAAGTATTTTTCCTGGAACCAAATGGATCCTGACTTGAGCCTAATAGCCAAACAGCTTCCTGTTCAGCTTTCTCAGGTGGACAGGGCCCGGCAGGGCTCAGGGGGTGGATGGCGGGGGCTCGGTCACGATGGTCACCATTATTGAGTGAGGGGCTTGATGAGGAAGGAGGTGGGGCGTTGGGGAGATATTCAGAAGAGAGCAGGGCTCGTCACGAGTGGGCGGCATATCACCTGACCTTGTGACCAGACATGTAGCTGGAGTCAATTGGGCTCAGCGACTATGGGCTAGAGCGTCCATAAGCGGGACAGTGGGCAACTCCTGCCCCGAGTCTTTGTGGGGATTATTGATTTCATTATGTTTCCGAGAATGGGGAGGTCCACAGTGTTAAAGGCAGCTGAGAGCTGAGGAGGATTACGTTGGAGTAGAGGCTGTTGGATTTGGCAAGTCAGAGATCGTTGGGGACCTCTGAGAGAGTGGTTTCTGTGGAGTGATGGGGGAAGGAGCCAGATTAGAGGGGGCCAAGGAGAGGATTGGAGGAGAGGATTTTGATAAAGTGAGTGTAGACAACATGCTCAAGGAATTTGGAAAAGAGTGGTAGGAGAGAGATGTGGCGATAGCTGGAGGGAGCCCTGGGGACACGGGAGGGATTTTTTAGGGTATGGGAGACATCAGCATGTTTGAAAGCAGTGGGGAACAAGCCGTTGGAGAGCAAACAGCTGAAGATAGTGGTTAGGGAGGGAAGAAGGGAGGGGGCAGCTGTTTTGATAGCTGCTGTGGGATAGGGTTGGAGGCGCAGGTGGAGGGGGTGCATTTCGAGAGGAGATGGGAGATAACTTTTTGAGGTACTGCTACTGCTGGGAACATGGGAGAGTTGATGAAGGGGCGAGGGAAGCAAAGGACAGGGTGGAGCAGGGGACATTTTAGGGAGATCACACCTGGTCACCAAGGGTCTCCTTCTTGCCATTTCCACTGGCCTCTACTCCATCCAGATCCTCCTCAACCTCTCAGCTGTTTTTGACATTGTGGACCACCTCCTGCTCCTGGAAACATTATTCAACCTTGGTTTCATGTACACTGTCCTCTCCTCGTTCTGCTCCTATCTCCCTGCCTGCTCATTCTCATTTTCCCTGGCGGATGTGAGGAGGGAGGGACATTCAAGGCCAAAGGTAGGACGTGGTCCAGGGGTTGACGGCGGGACAGGCGAGAAGGAGGCACAATGAGAAGGTTAGTACCAGAGGGGTGGAATGTGCGGGCTGGCATGTAGAAAGAGGGACGGGAGGCAAGGTAGGAGGGGAAACGGTGATGGAGAGCTTTGAAGCCAATAGTGAGGAGTTTTTGTTTGATAGGGAGATAGACAACTACTGGAGATTTTTGAGGAGAGGAGTGACATGACCAGAACGTTTCTGTAGAAAGATAATTCAGGCAGCAGAGTGACGTATGGACTGAATTTGAAAGAGGCAGGAGGTTGGAAGGACAAAAAGGAGGCTGATGCAGTAATCCAGTGGGGATAGGATAAGCGATTGTACTAACATTGTAGCGGTTTAGATGGAGAGGAAAGGGATGATCTTGGTGATGTTGTGAAGGTGAGGCCAGCAGGCTTTAGTGATGGATTGGTTATGTGGGATGAATGAGAGAGCGGAGTCAAGGATGACACCAAGGTTGCGGGCTTGTGAGATGGGAATGATGGTAGTACTGTCCACAGTGTTGGAAACGTCAGAGAGAGGACAGAGTTCGGGAGGGAAGAGAAGGAGCTCTGTATTGGACATGTTGAGTTTTAAGTGGTGGAAGGACATCCAAGTAGAGATGTCCCGAAGTCAGGAGGAGATGGGAGCCTGGTGGGAAGGGGAGAGAACAGGGGAGGAGAAAGAGATTTGGGTGTCATCTGCGTAGAAATGAGAGCTTGAAGCCACGGGAGCGAATGAGTTCAGCAAGGGAGTGGCTGCAGATGGAGAATAGAAGGGAACCAATAACTGACCCTTGAGGGACCCTTATAGTTAGGGGATCGGAGGGAGAGGAGGAGCCCGTGAAGGAGATTGAGAATGAGTGGCCAAAGAGATAATAGGAGAAACAAGAGAATATGGAGGCAGTGAAGCCAAGGTTGGATAACACGTTGAGGAGCAGGGGATGATCAAAAGTGTCAAAGGCAGCAAAGATGTCGAAGAGGATGAGGATGGAGTAGGAGCCGTTGGATTCGGCCAGAAGGAGGTCATTGATGACCTTTGAGTGAGCAGTTTCAGTGGAGTGGAGGGGATGGAATCCAGATTGTAGGGGGTCTAGGAGAGACTTGGAGGAGAGGAATTCAAGGGAGAGCGTGTAGACGACTCACTCCAGGGTTTGAAAGGAAGGGTAGGAGAGAGGAGGGGTTTTTTTAGGAGGAAAGAGAAGATCAAGTTAAGGGAGTGGAAGAAGGGGCTGAGAGTTTTTATAAGGTGGGAGGAAATGGGGTCTGATGTGCATGTGGAGAGAGTAACATTTGAAAGGTGAGAGGAGATCTCATGTGCAGATACTGCTGGGAATGATGGGAAAGTAGAAGAGGGGGTCGAGAGGAGGAGGGATGGAGGATAGGGGGTGATTTGGGGGAGGTCAGACCTGATGGTGCTAATATTCCGAATGAAGTAGGTGACCAGATCATTGCGGGTGAGGGATGGGGGAGGAGGAGGGACAGGAGACCTGAGCAAAGAGGTAAATGTCCAGAGAAAGTGACGAGGGTGATGGGCATGGGTGTCAATAAGGAAGAAAAATAGCTCTGCCGGGCAGAGGAGAGGGCAGAGTTAAGGCAAGGAAGGACAAACCTGAAGTGGAAAAGTTTGGGCTGGTGTTTAGATTTCCACCAGCAGCGTTCAGCGGCTCAAGCATAAGAGCGAAGCAAATGGAGGTGATCCAGGGCTGTGGGGTAGTAGTGCGAGAGCGATGAAGGGAAAAGGGAGCGAGTGAATTGAATTTAGAAGAGAGGGTGGAGTTGAGAGCATCTATTTATTCCTGTAACCTATCCCACTTTGACTCCTGCATCAGCCTTTTTGCTGACCTCCCTGCCTCCTGACTATCCCCACACCAGTCACCACTTCACTCTGCTGCCCGGATCGTTTGTCTACTAAACCATTCAGTCCATGTCTTCCCACACCTCTAGATACTCCAGTGGTTACCCGTCCCGCTCCATATCAGACAGAAACACTTCACCTTCAGCTTTAAAGCCCAGCATCAGCTCAGCCACCCCATCTCACCTCGCTACTCTCCTATGACAGCCCAGCCTCCACACCCCGCTCCTCTACTGCCAACCTACTCTCTGCCACTCATTCCCGACCCCCCGACCTCTCACCCATGTCCTGCCTCTGGCCTGTAACTCCCTTCCTCTTCATATCCAACAGATCAACGCTCTCCTCATCTTCAAAGCCTTATTGAAGACACATTTTCCTCCAAGAGGCCTTCCCTGACAAAAATTTCATTCCTCTTCTCCCACTCTCTCCTGCATGACCCTAACTTGCTACCTTTAGTCACTCCCCTCCCTCAGCCCCACAGCATTTATGTCTATGTGTGTTTTATTTCTATTAATGTCTATCTCCCCCTATAGATTGTAAGCTTGTTGCGGGCAGTGAATGTATCTGATATATTGCTTAATATAGTGCTCTGCATACAGTAAGTGCTCAGTAAATATCACTGAATAATAATAATAATGGTATTTGTTAAGCGCCTACAACATGCCAAGCATTGTTCTAAGGAGCTGGGGGTGGGGGCAGAAGATAATCAGGTTTTCCCACGTGGGGCTCACAGTCTTGATCCCCATTTTACAGATGAGGTAACTGAGGCACAGAGAAATTAAGTGAATGCCCTTATCCTTGAATTTGCGCCCTTCATTCCCCCTCACTCTGCCCCACAGCACTCATGTCCATATTCAGAATTTATTCATATAAGTGTTGGTCTCACCCTCTAGACTGTAGGCTCCTTTTGGGCAGGGAATATGTCTACCAACTTTGTTCTATTGTACTCTCCCAACTGCTCTGTACATTGCTCTGCACACTGTAAGTTCTCACCCAATACAATCTATCGACCGAGAAACATGGCCAAACATTATTGCATGGCGTTGCCTGTATCCTTTTCACCAGTCATGCACCACTGCCCTAGAACCCAAACGGGGTATGAGAAGCAGCAAGACATACTGAAAGGCAGCATGGCTGAGTGGATAAAGCATGGGCCAGGGAGCCAGAAGGTTCTGGGTTCTAATCCTCCCTCTGGCCTGGAATGTCCTCCCTCTCCACCTCTTCAAAATCGAAGTCTTATTGAAGGCACATCCCCTCTAAGAGGCCTTCCCGGACGAAACCCTCTTTCTCTTTTATCCTTCTCACTTTTGTGTCATCCTGACTTGCTCCCTTAATTCATCTCTCCTCTCAGCCCCACAGCACTTATGTACATATCTGTAATGTTTTATTTATTTACATTAATGTCTGTCTCCCCCTCTAGACTGTAAGCTCGCTGTGAGAGGGCATGTGTCTGCTTCTTGTTGTATTGTACTCTCTCAAGTGCTTAGTACTCTGCTCTGCACACAGGAAGTGCTCAATAAATGACTATTGAATGAATGAATAAATGAATAATCTCGGCTCTACCACTTGTCTGATGTGTGACCTTAGTCATTTGCTTTCTCTGTGCCTCAGCTCCCTCATGTGGAAACTGGGGATTAAGACTGTGAGCCCCATGTAGGACATGGACTGGGTGCGACCTGATTACTTTGTATCAAGCCCAGACCTTAGAACAGTGCCTGGCATATAGTAAGAGACTAACAAATACCATAGAGTAATAATGATAAAAAAGAGTATGATTGTTCATGCTTTGATGTCAACACTGGTGGCATTGTTTTGGCAGGGGGCATCCTCTGCTGGGGTAGCAGGTCTAGGTGTCTGCCTCGGCCTGGGAAGGAGGGGTCCCATAGATTAGTAAAACCCTGACTACCTTGTAACTAACCCAGTGCTTAGAATGGTGACTGACACATAATAAGTGCTTAACAAATGACAAAATTATCATTATCATTGTCATTATTATTATCATTATCGTTGTTATTTTTATTACTATCATTATTATCAGGGCATCCTGATAATACTATCAGGACTAATCAGGGGACTGGGCTTTTGGAATAGGGGGACACTGCAGCTTGAGCTGGGGCCCTCAAAAACGAGCAGAGCACTGTTTAGGCAGACCCGGTGTACAGTGACGTTTCCGGAGTTTTAATCTCAGGAATAGGTTCAGGAGGCCAAAACTCAAACATAGGTGTGAGTACCATAAAATTAAAAGAATAGAGAAGGAGTGCAGCCTAATGGATAGAACCCAGACCTGGGAGTCAGAAGGTGCTGACTCTCGTTTCTGTGTCACACCATCAGTCAATTGTATTTACAGAGTGCTTACTGTGTGTAGAGCACTGTGTGAATCTCTTGGGAGAGTACAGTACAATAAACAGGAACATTCCCTGCTCACAAGAAGCTTACAGTCTGGAAGGGGAGATGAATATTAATATTCACCCTACCTTCAACCCCGCAGCACTGATGTCCAAAACTTTAAATTAGATATCACAATTACTTATTTATTCACATTAATATCTATCTTCCCCTCTAGACTGTCAGCGTGTTATGGGAAGGGAACATGTATGCTACATTCTGTTGTATTCTCCCAAATACTTAGTGCAGTACTCTGCACATAGTAATCTCTCAACAAATGTCATTGATTGATAGATTGATTCTAATCCCAACTCTTGTCTGCTGTGTGACTTTGGGAAAGTCACTTTACTTCTCTTAGTTGCTTTGTCTGTAAAATGAGAATTAATACTGTGAGCCCCCTGTGGGACATAAACTGTGTTCACCTGATTAGCTTGTGTTTACCCCGGCGTTTAGTACAGTGCCTGGCACAGAGAGAGTGCTTAACAAACGCCATTAAAATAACATTAAATAAAATAAAAAAACCTCTATTCGATAGAGTTTTGGCCTTTTTTCAAAGGTTATGCCCAAGTGATGGGTCTCAATGGCCTTCTTTCAAGCCTCAGAATAGTGTTAGGAATTATACTCCCCTTCATCCCAGCTTCGGTCCCTCAACACTTCGGTCCACGTCCATAATTATTTATTTAAACTGATGTCTGTCTTGTCCTGTAGACAGTGAGCTTGTTTTGGGAAGGAATCGTGTCTACCAACGCCATCTTATTGGACTCTCCCAGGAGCTTAGAACAGTGCCCTGAACACAGTAGTAAGTGCTTAGTCGGTAAATACCAGTGATAGATTGTCAAGCTCTTCAGTAATCAGGGGGGTAGTTGCAAAAGCATCAAGTCATACATAGTCCCTGTCCCACATGGGGCTTATAGTCTATTTCAGAGGGCGAACAGTGATCAGAACCCCATTCTGTAAATGAAGAAACTAAGAGACAGAGAAGTTTTTATATTGTATTTGTTTAGTCCTTACTATATGTCAGGCACTTTATTAAGCAGGAACTTTATTAAGAAAAGCAGAATGGCTTAGGGAAGCAGCATTGCCTAATGGATAGATTATGGGCCTGAGAGTCAGAAGGACCTGGGTTCTAATCCCAACTCTGCCACTTGCCTGTTGTGTGACCTTGGGCAATTCAATTCACTTCTCTCTCTGCCTCAATTCCCTCATCTGTACAATGGCGATTAAGACTGTGAACCCCATATGGGACAGGGACTGCGTTCAACACAATTTGCTTTTATCCACTCCAGGACTTAGTACAGTGCCTGACATATAGTAACAAACACTACAAGTTTTTTTGTTTTTTTTTTAAGAGCTGGGTCAGTAGCAAACTTATACGTTGGACACAGTCCCTGTCTAACCTGGGGCTCACTGTCCTAATCCCCATTGTACCCATGAGGTACCTGAGGCACAGAAAAGTGAAATAACTTCCCCAAAGTCACACAGCATAAACGTGGCGAGGCCAGGATTAGATACCAGATCCCCTGCCTCCCAGGCCTATGTGCTGGCACTGTACTAAACACTGGGGTAGATCTTTTTTTCTACAAATATTTTCAGGCCATGTTGCCCCAACTCCTCAAGAAACTCCAGTGTTGCCCATCCACCTCTGCATCAGAGAGAGAAAGTCCTCACCATTGTCTTGGAAGCTTGGCATCTGTTTTCACCTTCCTACCTCACCATGCTGCTCTCATACTATAGCCCAGACCACACACTCTGCTCCTCTAATGTCAATATGCTCACTGTACCTCCAGATTTTATCTGTACTCCCCCCTTTACAAAGCTTTACTGAAGATACATCATGTCCAAGAGGCCTTCCCTGACTAAGCCCTCCTTTCTTCATCTCCCAATCCCTGCTGAGTCACTTTGTGTTGTGTCCCTTTATTCATCCTCCCTCCCAGGTCCACAGCACTTATGTACATATCTCTAATTTATTTATGTTAATGTCTGTCTCCTCCTCTAGACTCGAAGCTCGTTGTGGGCAGGAAATATTATAAACATATAATTACATTGTACTCTCCCACGTGCTTAGTATAGTGTTCTGCACATAGTAAGCACTCAATAAGTAACAATTGAATGAATAAATGAATAGGAGAGCAGCGAGGTGTGGTAGGAGGGAGCAAGCTGATGGACGTTTTTTAACTAGATGGTGAGGAGTTTATCTTTGTTGTGGAGGGGATGGGCAACCACTGGCAGTTCTTTAGGAGTGGGCGACATGTCCTGCATGTTTTTATAGAAAAATGGTGTGGGCAGCAGACTGAAGTCCAGCCTGGAGTGCAGAGAGAACGAAGGCAGGTAGGTCAGCGAGGAGGCCCAACCTCTGTCTCTCCCAAGTATCTCGCAGGGCTCTTTTAAAGACAAAAATTACGTGGTCGATGTGAAAGTTCCCTGGAAAGATGAAGGCATTCTACAACGTTAATATAGCATTCATATTGTCTTCGCTGGGCCACGGCTATCAAAAGGAAATTTTTTTCCTTCACGAGTGTGGAAACAGACTCTTAGCCTATAGCGTATCACTAGCTACCCCTTCCACCTTTCTGGGAAGAGGTTTAGCCCCCTTTTATGGCAACAAACTATATCTGTCCTCACATACAGAAATTCATTGAATATTGCAATTCAAAAAACCTCTTGTGCTGTGTTGCTGCAAATCGATTTTTTTTTTTGGATTCCACATATGCCAAGCACTGTACTAGGCTCTGGGGTAGCTATAAGATCATCAGGTCCCACACGAGGTTCACAGTTTAAGGAGGAGGGAGAACAGGGATTGAATCGGCATTCTGCAGAGGAGGGAACTAAGATCCAGAGAAGTGAAGTGACTTGCCCAAGGTCATACAGCAGAGAGTTGGCAGAGTCAGGATTGGAACCCAGGTCTCATACTCCCGGGCCCGGACTCTATCCACTAGGCCAGAAGCCGTTCTAATGAAATCTTTGAAGTGTCAAAATTTACCATTCATTCATTCAATCGTATTTATTGAATAAACGCTCACTGTGTTCATTGAGTGCTTGCTGTGTGCAGAGCCCTGTACTAAGAGCTTCGAAAGTACATCTAGGCAACAAATAGAGACGAGCCCTACCCAGCACTCAGTTGCATTGTACTCACCATGTTGACCGATGCCCTACACTCTGAAATAAAGATGGAGATGGGCAGTATGGGCGACTTCATTTTTCAACTGATGATGATTCCTTTTTTTGTCTGCAGAGGGATGGAGGTTCCCACGTTCCCAGCGGGATTTAGGGAGAACCCGTGATCGAATGGGATCTGTGATCCCTCAAACAAGAGGATTAGTTTCAATTAGTACTGCAAATGATACACAAATCGATAAATAAATCAATACGTCAGTCCTATTTATTGGACACTTACTATGCGCAGAGCACTGAACTGAATGTTGGGCGAAAATTATATAACAATGTCACAGAGTTGGTAGACACATTTCCAGCCCACAAGGAGCTTACAGTATAGATGGGGAGACTGAAATTAATATGAATAAATAAATGACAGATGTGGACATAAGTGCTGTGGGGCTGAGAGAGGGATGAGTAAAAGGAGCAAATAAGGGAGACACAGAAGGGATTGGGAGAAAAGCAAATGAAGGCTTAGTCAGGGAAAGGCCTCTTGGAGGAGATAGGCCTGCAGGACGTCTTTGAAGGCGGGGAGAATTATCGTCTGTCAGATATGAAAAGGGAGGGCATTCCAGGGCAGGGACGGGACTTGGAAGAAGTCATCGGCGAGATAGACGTGATTGAGGTTGTTATCGAAAATAGGGTGCAAAATAAGTTAACTGGTATATAACGGCCGCAGGGTTCGAGAACCCAAGGTGATAATGCAGATGGGAAAAATGACTCAGAGACTTGAGGTCAGATAGAGCAGTAAAGGAGGAAAGCTGACTGCTTGCCCATTCACCCTGGAGGGGTACGAGTGATGAACAGCCCCGTGTTCCCTTCCCATTGCGTCCTTTATTGAGTTACAGCAATGCAGGAGTGAGCAAGGAGAACCTTCAGGGAACCAATGAGGACCGATAGGATGGTTGTCAAATTTTCATTGGTCTCTGTTATCACAGCCTGTACAGACAGGAGTTACTTGTGATAGGTCCTACAACCTTGCATAGACGGGTGATACTTGTTACTGTCCTTGAAGACATTCTGTTGTTGAGCCTCGCATAAAATACAAAAAGGAGTTGCTCTCGTCCTGCATCAAATGGAAGGTTACCGTCGGTATGCACAAGATGGAGTCAGTCATGTCAAGTCTGCAGGCGGACAACAAGGTGCAGTGAGTAGGTGGGCATTAGAGGAGCAGAGTGTGCGGGCTGGATTGCAGGAGGAGAGCAGCCATGTGAGGTAAAAGGGAGTGAGCTGTACCAGGGCTTTAAATCTGATCCTGAGAGGTTTCTGTTGGATATGGGACGGGGGTGGGAGCAGAAAACCACTGGAGAGGCTTGAGGAATGGGGAGATGTGGACTTAACCGTTTTATAGAAAAATGATACGGGCAGCAGAGTGAAGTAAGGACTGGAGTGTGGGGAGGGAGGTCAACTGTTTCTGGAAGGTCAACAAGGAGACTGATGCAGTAATCCAGGCAGGATAGGATGATTGATTGTACTAACGTGGTGGCAGTTTGGATGGAGAGGAAAAGGTGGATTTTCGCTATGATGTGAAGGTGGGACTGAAAGGATTTAGTGATGGATTGAATATGTGGGTTGGATGAGAGAGAGGAGCCAAGGACAATGCCAAAGTGATGGGCTTGAGAGACAGTAAAGATGATGGTGTCATCTACGGTGATGGGAAAGTGAGGAGGAGGACAGGGTTTGAGTGGGAAGATAAGGAGTTATTATTTGGACATGTTAATGTTGAGATGACAGGAAGACACCCACGAAGAGATGTATTGAAGGCAGGAGGAAATGTCAGACTGCAGAGAGCCGGAGAAATCCCTCCCAAGCACTCAGTATAGTGATCTGCACACAATAGATGGTAAGCTCCCACGTCTCTTGTACTATACATTCCCAAGTGCATAGTATAGTTCTCTGCACAGGAAGCATGTGATAAATGTAATTGATTGAATAAATGGTAGTAGAAATAGGCTCCTTCCTTTTCCATATTCTGAGAAGAATTGGGAGAGGTTTCTCTTGAGCACAACTGAATACCATTCATAAAGGGGAGGTTCACGTAACACTGATGCCTGTCCAAAATTATATGAAAGAGCAGCATAGTCTGGATAAACCAGAGAACTGATAAAAGTATTTCTCCCAAAATATCGATAATCCATTCCTGTTTTTTTCTGGGGTGAGGCCCAAGGTAAAAACTTTTGGACCCTTTTGGATCCCTAGGACTTTATCTTGGGCGTCAGAAAACAGGATCTGGATAGTTTCGATTCTTTGAAGTGGGGAACGACTACCTTCCTTTTTTAAAGAAAATAAAGATTTCATTATTTCTTTGTAATTTTAAGTGCTTGCTTTGTGCCATTATATAGCTATCTATCTATATCTATATCTATCTATCTATATCTATATCTATCTATCTTTCTATATCTATATCTATTTACCTATCTATCTATCTATCTATCTATCTATCTATCTATCTACCTATATTCCTTAGTTCATCGATTGGAGCTGCAGGGGACTGAGCAGCGAGCTGGATACCTGGGTGCTATCTTCAATTGTTCTATATCGTGCATTAAATTTAACAGTTTTTAAAATGAAAAGAGCAAGGATAATAATGTTGATTATAGTAATAAAAACAGTATTTGTTAAGTGCTTACTTTGTGCCAGGCACTGTACTAAGTTGTGGGGTAGATACAGAATGATCAGGTTGGACACAGTCCCTGTCCCACACTCTTAATAGCCATTTTACAGAAAAGGTAACACGTACAGAAAAGTGAAGTGACGTGCCCTTGGTCACATGGCAGACAAAGGGCAGAGCCTTGATTAGATCCCAGGTCCTCTGACTCCCAGAACCTTGCATCTGCCTCTAGCTATCTTACAAGAACACTTAGGTTGGGTGTGGTAATTCCCATGACATTCTTCAGAGTAATAATAATCTAATGGTGTGAGATAAAAGCCAGATTTTCCACACCCAAAATATGGAAAATTATAGGAGTTTCTGGGAGAAAGCCAACCTATCCTTCCTCTTTTTGCTTCCTTTTTGTGTTTCTGTGTCTCGCCAGAATACCATTCACTTTCAGAATACCTTTCACTTCCCAGACTGAGCCCCCTCCTTCCTCTCCCACTCATCCCCCTCTCCATCCCCCCCACCTTACCTCCTTCCCTTCCCCACAGCACCTGTATATGTGTATATATGTTTGTGCGTATTTATTACCCTATTTATTTATTTTACTTGTACATATCTATTCTATTTATTTTATTTTGTTTATATGTTTTGCTTTGTTCTCTGTCTCCCCCTTCTAGACTGTGAGCCCACTGTTGGGTAGGGACCGTCTCTATATGTTGCCAACTTGGACTCCCCAAGCGCTTAGTACAGTGCTCTGCACACAGTAAGCGCTCAATAAATACGATTGATTTATTGATTGATTGATTGATTCCCCGATTAAGCCCTCTTTTCCCCTACTCCTTCTCCCTTCTGTGTCACCTAGGCATTCATATCTGTATCCTTTAAATTTTTGATATTCGCCCCACCCTCTGCTCCACAACACTTATGTCTATAGTCATAATTTATTTCTTCATATGAATGTCTCTCCCACCTCTAGACTGTAAGCCTGTTATGGGAAGGCAACATGCCCACCAATGATGTTGTATTGGAGTCCCCTCAGTGCTCAGTACACTACTCTGTACCCAGGAAGTACTCAATAAATACCATTGATTGATTGTTTAATTAATAATAATAATAATAATGACATTTATTACGCACTTACTATGGGCAAAGCACTGTACTAAGAGCTGGGGAGGTTACAAGTTGATCAGGTTGTCCCACGGGGAGCTCACAGTCTTAACCCCCATTTTACAGATGAGGGAACTGAGGCACAGAGAAGTTAAGTGACTTGCCCAAGGTCACACAGCTGACAATTGGTGAAGCCGGGATTTGAACCCATGGCCTCTGACTCCAAAGTCTGTGCTCTTTCCACTGAGCCACGCTGCTTCTCTGTAATTGATTACTAAGTAGTAGTAGAGGAGAAGCAGCATGACCTAGTGGACAGTGCACACTACTGGAAGTCCAGAGACCTGGTTTCAAATAACCACTGTGATCCTTGACTGCTGTATATTCTCAGATACGGGATTTAATCAGTCAGTCAGTCAGTCAGTCAGTTGTATTCATTAAGCGCTTATTGTGTGCTGAGTACCATACGTAGAGTTTGGGAGAGTAAAATGCAACAATATAATACACACATCCCAACCCATGATCAATCCATCAGTGGTATTAATTGAGTGCTAATGATGTGCAGAACAATGTTCTAAGTGCTTGGGAGTGTACAATACAAGAGAATTAGCAGAAACATCCCTTGCCCACAATGGGCTTACAATCTAGAGGGGGAGACAAGACATTAATTTGAATGTCGTTTGAAATATATAATTGAAAGTTGTGTACATAGTGCTGTGGTGTTGAGGATGGGGCAAATATCAATTCTCTAGAGGTTCTAGATCTAAGTGTTTAGACAATGCAGAAGGGAGAACAAGTTGGGGAAAAGAAGGCTTAATGGGAGAAGATGCGTTGGTGGGTAGGGCCCGGGGGAACTTCTCTGAACCTCAGCTTCCTTATCTTTAAAGTGGGAATTCAATAGCAGAACTCTCTTCTACATGGACAGTGGGTGAGTCGGTGAGACTGGGGATCAGAGAGGTGCTAGCATAAGACGTGTTTCTTTGGCTAGCGGAAGCAGCTGTGTGGTCCCTATCTCATCTGTCTTCACCTAGTTAGGGGTTGGTTGATAATCCACTAATGAATTGCGTCCTCAGGTTGGCACCTGCCAGTCAGAAGATGTGATCCGACGCGAAGAGAGAGGGATCATGTCTGGTGGCTAGGAGGTGCCCTAAACACAGAACGCTGCATTCTGGATCCTCAGGGGTGAGTCCGTCTGTGTCCCCACCCATCTGGGAGACAGAGAGGAAGGGCAGGGGAATGACAGGGGATGGGAAACACAGCGTCGCTGAGGGAGGGGCAGGGGGTCAATTCATAATCCGCCCTCTCTCTTCCTTGCCCCTGTCCCCTTGCTCTAGGCTCATAATTTAATGACTGAGTCAATGGATGAGACAACTAGGTAGAGTGGTGGTTTATTGGGCCATCTCGAAGACTTCTCCTGATGAAGATTTCATAGCTCAAAATAAACTAATCGTTTGTGGATACGTGAGCCCCACTATACCCACCCTAGTGCTTAGCACAGTGTTTGGCACAGTGCAAGCACATACTGATCTCACAGATATTATTTTCATTATTAAAAGAATGATGGCTCTGTCCCGTGGTTTAGTCTGTTTTCTAATCAATCAGGTTTACTGAACGTTTACTGTGTGCAGAGCCCAGTACTAAGCACTTAGGGGAGACCAGTATAAAAGAGTTGGTAGATACCTACGCTGCCCACGAGAAGCTTTCAGTCTAGAGGGTGATGCAGACATTAATATGAATAAATAACTGACGGCTAAGGACATAAGTGTTGTGGGGCTGAGGAAGGGGGGAATAAAGGGTGCAAAGGTGACACAAATGGGAGTAGGAGAAGAGGACATGAGGGCTTAGTCTGAGAAGGCCTCTTGAAAGAGATGTTCCATGGGTAAGGTTTTGAAAGTAGGGAGGCTAATTGTCGGATGTAAAGAAGGAGGGCATTGCAGACCAGAAATAGGATGTGGGAGAGCAATCGGGGGCCAAACAGAGGAGCTCGAGGTGCAGTGAGCAGGTTGGCATTAGAGGAGCAAAGTTTGCTGGCTGGGCTGGAGTAAGAATGTACCCCTTGGGTCTGGAGGGATGGACTGAACTACTAAGGTTGAGCTGGGAGTGGGAAGAAGGTGGGAGTTCGAGGTGGAATGTACCACGGGGGACAGGGTCTGGATTTCGAGGTGGAATGTACTACTTGGGGAGGGAGAGGACGTTTCAGGGAGAGTGAGCCAAAACTACAGGTGTGTAGTTCCACGGGAGTGGTGGTGGTGACAGGGTAACAGTGGTGGTGGTGACAGGTAGAGCCAGGGTGAACCACTGCAGGCCGGGGGAAATTGATATCCAGGGTAAACAAACCACTAGTTTGGGGGGTGAGAGGAGCAGGGGAGGGAGGGAGGGATGGCGTTCCAGTGGGCGTGAACTGCTGGGGAGAGAGGGATGGACTTGGAGAGGGAACAAAACCCTCTAGGAGAGGTGTGGAGTGAATTTCCAAAAGGAGTGATCCATTTGTAGAAGCGGGGAGAGGATTCACATGGACAGTGAACCTTAGGGGGAAGGGAATGAAGTGCTGGGGGAAGTGTACCTCAAGGGGAGGAGTATGGAGCTCCAGAAGGAGCTGGTGTGGAGGTAGGGAATTCCTGGGGAAATGAATCACCTAAGCGTGAGGGCAGATGGAGTCTCCTGGGGAGTGGAACTTCTCCCTCACCTCTCTCTGCCTCCTGGATCTACACACTGCAGCCCAGACTTCACTCTGCTGCCCAGATCAGTTTTCTAAAAAAAATTCATTATACGTCTCCCCACTCCTCAAGACACTCCAGTGCTTGCACGTCCCCCTCTGCATTGGAGAGAAACCCGTGACCATTCTCATTAAAGCCATCTGACACCTCGTCACCTCTTAACTCACCTCACCCTTCTCCAGCTACAGCCCAGCCCGCACACCTCCCTCCTCTAATGTCAACCTACCCACTGTTCCTCCATCTCGTCTATCTCACAACTGACCCCTCACCCACATCCTGCCTCCGGCCTGGAACTCCCTCCAGCTCCACGTGCACAGCCTTAGTAAGGTCACATCTCCTCCAAGAGACCTTCCCTGATTTTCCCTGGCTTCCTCCCCCTTCTGCATCTTCTAAACACCTGGATCTGTGACCTTTGGACATTTGATATGCATCCCACCCCTAACCCCACAGCACGTATGTACATATATTTAAATTATTTATTACAAATAACTTATTTATTCATGTTAATGTCTGTCTCCTCCTCTGGACTGTAAACTCATTACAGGAGGGGATTTTCCCCTTCACATTTTCCTCGGTGAAGTTGGCGGCCTGAATTCCCCGAATCTGAGTGTAGGACGGGTTGGTATTGAAGACTGCCCCAGGCTGCTAGATCTGAGGCTTTGCCTTTCAGCCCTGTCATCCACGAGGCAGCTCGTGATTGCCTGGCCCGGGTGTTTCTTAGAGTTTCCATCTCATGCCAAGCTACCCGTTTCTCCTTACTTAGCCTAATGGTACCTGCTGCCCTGACATTCCTCTCCGAGTATTTTCCGCTTCCTTCCTTTCACCCTGCCCTTGGTCCTTGCCGATGTGGAGCAGCCTTACCCGTACATGCCAACTGATTCATGATTTCTTCCATTCACAGGGCGATCCAGCTCACTTGGACCGGCTTCTCTTGCCTCAGCTTCTCAAAAGAGACCGTCTGCACCGGAGGTGGCGCTAGAAGACTTGGAGCAAATCATTTAAGAGCTCAATGCCAAAGATGAATCATGCCGGACCTTTCCTGCCAGTGTACTGGAGTATCTCTCTGGAGGACCCTACCCGCCAAACACGGGGAAGCCGGTCCAATCAGACATTTCTGGTATGATTTCGGGAGAATCAACTGCCACCTCAGGCGTGGATCGGGGTCAGGGCACTTCTGGCCGGAGAGCACCTGAGCTAGTGTGGAGCTCAGGAGTCACCCGGTACTTTTGTGCGTGGCCATCGGGGCCACGGTCTTTCCCGGCTTGGTACCACCACGCCTCACCTTCTCCCAGAGCCCATGACTACTCCGGGGTCCATCTGGAGTTTTCGTTATACATCATCATCCGTGAACCTGGCAGGCTGAATTCTTAAAGTGCTTCTCCGAGAACGGGGAGAGAGACTGCAATGAGCTGATAGCTCTGACTCTTTGCCTTTCAGCCCTGCCATCCATGGGTCAGTCCATGATTGCCTGGCCTGGGTGTTTTTAAGGTGGTCCCTCTCCATCGTATGCAGTTACTTAATTTTCCCTACAATCCCGCGCTTAGAACATTGCTTGGCATCTAGTAAGCGCTTAACGAATACCATTATTATTCCAACCTGCTGCTACTTCCTGGTCTGACCGTCCTTCTCCACATCTGGTTTGTTTCCTTCTGTTCACGCTGCCCTGGGACATTGGATACCTGCAGATTCTGGACAGTCTTGCCCGCACATGCCAAATGACTAATGGTTTCTCCAATTCCAGGGCGCTCCAGTTCCCTTGGACCGACTTCTCCCGCCCCAGCTCTGCAACAGATACCGTTGCCACCGGCAGAGGCCCAAGAAAGGGTTTTGGGTGAAATCTTGTCAGAGGAACTTTCTGCCCCTTGGTTCTTTCAGGAGCGTCTAAATGTACTTCCGGAGGGGACCTGGTTAGTATTGAAAGAAGAAGCGTTTGCTTTCTCTTTGGTAGTGACAACATCTTCTGCCCTCTCTTCCTACAGGTTCTGCCGGACGGTGAAGCCATCACCGTGAATGAGCTGGAGATGGCCTTCCAGAGATTCTTTGGCTCCCAGCGGTCAGGGCTGGAGGTCCCGACACTGAACTGTATGGATGGCTCCGTCCTGAAGTCAGACCGGGAGACCAATCACTGCCTCTCCTCCCTCGCAGCGCAGGCCAGGGCCAGGTCCAATCCACTGACCGACAGTGAGGACTTCTGCCTCAAGCCTGTGGTCTCCTCTCCCTGACCCATCTCCAGCCACAAGCTGCGGCTCCTGCGGATCCCCCGAAGAGCCTCGGTCCGACGGAGGGCTCGTCGCCGCCTGTGCTGGGACTCCTGAAGACTTGCTCACGTCCCTCAGTTGCCCCCAGTGGGTGGTCCGGCCTGGTGAGGTCTTGGCAGCATTACAGCATAATACCCTTACCCGCTTCAACGTCACCTCAAATATCCCCTTCTACAACCCAGCCCGCACACTCCGCTCCTCTGCTGCTAACCTCCTCACTATGCCTCGTTGTCGCCTGTCTCGCCGTCGGCCCTGGCCCACGTCCTGCTTCTGGCCTGGAATGCCCTCCCTCCTCACATCCGCCAAACTAGCCAGCTTCCTCCCATCCCCACTCCCGCCTTCATAGGCCTACTGGAAGCTCAACTCCTCCAAGAGGCCTTCCAGACTAACCCCCCCATTTCCTCTGCTCTGCCTCACCTCCCCAGCGCCCTACTCCCTCAGCTCTAGCCCCCTACCTGCCCCACAGTGCATGTGCATATATGTTACTATGTATCTTTCTATTTAATTTATTAACGATTTCGATATGTAGCCATAATTCGATTCATTTAGATTGATGTTATTTGATGCCTGCCTAGTTGCTTTCTTTTGCCGTCTTCCTCCTCTCCGCGCCTCATCCCCCCCGGCCTTCTAGACACTTAGCACGTTGCCACTTAGGGATCTTTTGCATTTCTTGCCGAATTGTACTTCCAAGCACTCAGCACAGTATTCTTCGCACGGGAAGCGCTCAATAAATACGATTGAATAAATGAATGACTGAACGATGCTGGGCCAAGCCACGGCAACCCATTGGAGAGGCACTTTTCCAGAAAACAGAACAAGATCCGGGCTCATCACCCGGCCGTCCATCTTGGGGCTGATTTTCCCGGAGTTGTTATTTCTCAAACGTTTTTCGTTGGCCCCCCGCTCCACCGAACAATGTGGTATTTCCTGTTTTATAATTACTCTACTCTTTTCTTCCCCTTTTGCGCAGTGGTCGTATTACCTCTGGATGCACAGAATGAATACGCGGGTGTACCGGGGTGGATCATCTAGATTAAATCTTTTAAAAAATCATGAAACAGGGAATTGGAACAGGGAGATGAAATCTCAGGAGAACGACCTAGTTCTTATCGACTCGAGTCTGCTCTAAACACCAGGACGGCATGTTTGTGAGGTTTAGAGATTGTTGGTGGCACGTGTCTGGAACTGATGGGTGTGTGGGAGTAGAGACAGACAAGGTCATCAGTTCCAGAGAGGCCTCTGGCCCACATGGAGTTCATCGTCCAAGTAGGAAGGACTCCGTCTTGCTTTCGATTTTCCCTTTCAAGCACTTCCATTCTGTAGGCGCTCAAGACCAGTCCCCCATGACGATGCCCCCTAGTCTCTCTTACCCCTCGCTTTAGTACCTGGTTTCACACCTCCCTCTTCTCCCACTTCTGGAAATCCGCAGAGTTCACGCTTCCTCGCATCAGTCTCCGGCCGCCCTGGGCGTGGGGCGATTTCATGGCTGGGGGAAGAAACGCTGATCCAAGGAATCCGCGGTGACATCTTATTTAAAGGTCGCAGTCTCCCTCTCTCGTCCTTTCCTGGTCCAGACGTCACCTCAGCGGAGGGGATACGACGCTGCCGGCCGACTGCTTCGCCGTTCGCTCGGATCTCGCTCCCTCCCGGCTGCAGGATGCCTGGCCCCCCTAGCCCCCTGCCCAGCTCTGCACCGAGCGCTGAGAAGGAGGATCGGCCCACCGAGCGCTGAGAAGGAGGATCGGCCCCTAGGAAGCAGGGAGACGACGGAACCGGGTCCCCAGACCGAGGGCTCACCGGGATGGCCTCACTGGACTGCCCCTCTCAGGAGGGCATGAGTTCACTTTCACAGGGTGGGATCCTCTCTACTGGGATCCAGAAGAAACGGAAACTGGGCCCAGGCCCCTCCCCCGGACTAGAGAGAGAGCGGGCCCGTTCGTTGCCCGTTCGTTCCAGCTGCGATGAGGACGCCACCCAGGCTGCCAAACGCCGCTCTGTCCAGGTCTCTCCGCTGGCTGCAGGTAAGTCCTTCGCCTTTCTCTTTTCCTCCCTCGCATCCTTTCGTTTCCTGCTTCTTCCCAGAGTCCTGTCCTGCCAACCCACTCCTTGCCGTGAAGCCAACCCCTTTCTCCTTGACCTGTCTGCGGGACCTCCAGAATGCCTCTCCGACACTCCCCTCCTATATATGCTCCTATTGGGAACCTGCCATGTCTTGAATGTTCATGGAGTTTGAGGTGGGGAACTCCTGTCTCTCTCCCGCCACCCAGCCTCATTAAGTGTGTTTGTTTACCTTCAGATGGCAAGAGCCTCGGGACCCCCTCTTTCAAGAAGACTGGCTCCCCCCCGTCCATCAGAAGCCCAGTGCCATTCCAGGTGAGTACTTTCTCCATGGGGTTGCCCCTCGGTTTGGCGGATTGGCACGGTAGCTAAATTTCCGGAGGTCACGTGACCTCGCCGGAAAAGAGGGGTTAGGATTAAAAGGGGGGGGGGGGGCTGTAGAGTCCCGCGAGATGCCCATAGCGCTTAAGAAGAAGAATAATGTTTTTTAAAGCAGTCGCCGGACCGTCATCTGGGCTACGTTTTCCCGTACCGATACTGGGTAACCGTATGTTTTCCTAAGAAAAGGGTTTTGGGTGAAACCTTGTCAGAAGACCTTTCTACCCCTTGGTTCTTTCAGGAGCGTCTAAAAGTACTTCTGTAGGGGACCTGGCTAGTATTGAAAGAAGAAGCGTTTGCTTTCTCTTTTGTAGTGACAATGTCTTCTGCCCTCTCTTCCTACAGGTTCTGCCGAACGGTGAAGCCATCACCGTGAATGAGGTGGAGATGGCCTTCCAGAGATTCTTTGGCTCCCAGCGGTCAGGGCTGGGGGTCTCGACACTGAACTGGTCGGATGGTTCCGTCCTGAAGTCAGACCGGGAGACCAATCCCTGCCTCTCCTCCCTCTCAGTGCAGTTCAGGGCCAGGTCCAATCCACTGACCGACAGTGAGGACTTCCGCCTCATGCCTGTGGTCTCCTCTCCCCGAGCCATCTCCAGCCACAAGCTGCGGCGCCCGCGGATTCCCCGAAGTGCCTCGGTCCGACCGAGGGCTCGTCGCCGCCTATGCTGGGACTCCTGAAGACTCGCTCACGTCCTTCAGGTGCCCCCAGTGGGTGGTCCGGCCTGGTGAGGCCTTGAGATTTCAATCTTCATTGTTGGTCTCCGAGGGGCGTGGAACTAGTCACCACTCAGAGCGCTAAATCCCTATTCGCCCTCAATTCCAACCACCCACCTCCAACCTCTCAGCCTTGGTGTCTTTTGAGACGTGCATCCTTATATCCAAAAGACCAGTAGTGGTGTTCCTTCCCTTCGTAAAAGGGCACGGCTACGCCCAGCCCCTATACAGAGGGCGGTGGGCATCACGACCCGCGCTCGAGTGTGAACCAGGGTGAGGGAGAGCTTCCCACAGGCCCACGCCCCGCTTTCTCGCTCTCTCTGTGTCTCTATAAATATGGCCGCGAGACCTCAGCATTCCATTTGGTGGATTCTATCGACAGAGTTACCAGCTGCCGAAGTGTGTCCGGTCGTCGACGGTTTTAGTGACGGACTCGGAGCGGGTAGGTAGGTGGAGCGTAACGTGATTGGGAATGCGGGGGAATGGCAGGACTGGATTTGGGACTTGGAGGGTTCGTCCAGGACCGGGCAGGGGTAATTTCCCAACGGGAGGGTTGGAAGTGAATCTTTAAGGCTGCTGAGCCTCTGATCTAAGGCAGACGTGGAGTTTTTGTCGAGGGCAGACATGTGTGGTCTGGCTTTCCCTCCCTTTGCAAACATATCTCTACTAACTGCTCTTCGCTTTCCACCCGTAGGTTCCTGCTTGGAAAACCCCACTCTCTCCCGCCCCGTGCAGGTCTAATACAGGCAGAGAGAGCCCAGCGGAGGTTGGCTTCAGGATGGCTATGAATGGTGATCAATTCGTAAGCGCTCTTGGCAGTTCCCTGGAAGTTCCGGATTTTGAGTCCATCCTCTTGGATCTGGAGGAATTGCAAAGGACCGAGGCAGAAGAGGAGACGATGCTTCCAACTTTTTCAGGTACGATTTTCAGCACCGAAGGATTCTGACCCCGTGGACTAAGGGAAAGGATACGGTACAAGAGGGAACAATGAAGAAGCCTGAGTTGAGCGGGATGAGGAAACCGCCAGCGTGAAGGAGGTCGGGGGATGGGGATCTCAGTGTCCCACGGAAGGCGGTGCAGCCGATCCTGGAAACGAAAGGGGCCTAGAGGAGTGGGACTAGGCCAGGAATTTCCTTTCTATGCAGGGCTTCGGAACAGTGGTGCTCCCTCTGATTTGGGGGATCTCCTAGGACTTCTCAGCTTTGGAAAGCAACTCCGTCATTCACTGCTTTTTCTCTCTCTTTCCATCACAGAACACCCCACTTTGCCAAGCTTGCACTCCTGTTTCGAGACGAGGGGCGGCAAGAAGAAGACTCCCGAGGCTGACTTGCACAGAGAGGCAAAGCGAAGACGGCTAGGTGGAGACGAGGAGGAGCCAGTTGCTATCCCATACCCGGAACCGCTCGGGGAAACTCAGGACCTGTAGGAGTATGTCAAACGGTTTGCACTGTCCCTGGCCGAGGAAGACAGCCCAAGTACAGGTAAGTGCTTCGACTGTTTCGGAGGGGCCAGCGTTTGTCCTATTCCAAACTCTCCTATGCATACCGCCACAGGGGCCATGTGGACAAGACCTTCGAACCCCCAGGTATGTTGCAGGGAAAAGGGCCGCTGGGTGTTTCTGAGATGTCCCCTCCTCCATCCCTTGGAGATTTCCTTGTTTATCCTAAGTAGCCTGCTGCTACCTGCTACCCTGACCGTCCCCTCTGCCTGGTTCCTCTTTCCTTCAAACTGTCCTTGGAGCGTGCGAATTCGGAGCAGCCTTGCCGTCATATGCCAAATGATTCACATTTTTTCCAATTTCGCAGAAACTTCCAGCTCACCTGGCCCGGCTTCTCTGTCCCCAACTCTGCAACAGAGACCACCGTCACCAAGAGCGGCACTTGAGGAGGTGGAGCGAATCATTCAAGAGCTCAGGGCTAAAGATGAATCGTGCCGGGCCGTCCACACCGATGTACTGGATTATGTCTCTGGGAGCCCTGACACAACAAGCAAGGCGGACCAGGCCCCATCAGGTGAGGGTAATTTCGAAGGAATCCACCGCCTCCACAGGCTTGGACTGGGATCAGGGTACCTATGGCTGGAGAGCACCTGGGCTACCATGGAGCTCAGGAGTCGCTGGGTACTTTTGGGGGTGGCCATCGGGATCCCGGGCTGTTCCCGGTGGGGACCCCCAAGGCGCACGTAGTCCAAGAGTGAGGGGTCCTACTTTCGGGGTGGGTCTGGATTTTCCCCTTCACATTTTCCTCGGTGAAGTTGGCGGCCTGAATTCCCCTATTCTGAGAGTAGGATGGGCTAGTATTGGAGACTGCCCTAGGCTGATAAATCTGAGGCTTTGCCTTTCAGCCCTGCCATCCACGAGGCAGCTCGTGATTGCCTGGCCCGGTTGTTTCTTAGAGTTCCCATCTCATGCCAAGCTACCCGTTTCTTCTTACATAGCCTAATGATACCTGCTGCCCTGACATTCCTCTCCGAGTATTTTCCGCTTCCTTCCATTCACCCTGCCCTTGGTCCTTGCCGATTTGGAGCAGCCTTACCCATGCATGCCAACTGATTCATGACTGCTTCCATCCACAGGACGTTGCAGCTCACTTGGACGGGCTTCTCTGGCCCCAGCTTCTCAACAGAGACCGTCATCACCAGAGGTGGCTCTAGAAGACTGGGAGCAAATCATTCAAGAGCTCAGTGCCAAAGATGAATCATGCCGGACCTTTCCTGCCAGTGTACTGGAGTATCTCTCTGGAGGACCCTACCCGCCAAACACGGGGAAGCCGGTCCAATGAGATATTTCTGGTATGATTTCGGGAGAATCAACTGCCACCTCAGGCTTGGATCGGGGTCAGGGCACTTCTGGCCGGAGAGCACCTGAGCTAATGTGGAGACCAGGAGCCACTAGGTACATTTATGCGTGGCCATCGGGGTCCCGGTCTATCCCGGTTTGGTACAACCACGCCTCACCTTCTCCCAGAGCCCATGACTGCTCCGGGGTCCATCTGGAGGTTTCGTTACACATCATCCTCCGTGAACCTGGCAGGCTGAATTCCTAAAGTGCTTCTCCGGGAACGGGGAGAGAGACTGCAATGAGCTGATAGCTCTGACTCTTTGCCTTTCAGCCCTGCCATCCATGGGTCAGGCCATGATTGCCTGGCCTGGGTGTTTCTAAGGTGGTCCCTCTCCATCGTATGCAGTTACTTAATTTTCCCTACAATCCAGCGCTCACAACATTGCTTGGCATCTAGAATGCGCTTAACGAATACCATTATTACTCTAACCTGCTGCTACTTCCTGGTCTGACGGTCCTTCTCCCCGTCTGGTTTGTTTCCTTCCGTTCACGCTGTCCTAGGATCTTGGATACCTGCAGATTCTGGACAGTCTTGCCCGAACATGCCAACTGACTAATGGTTTCTCCAATTTCAGGGAGTTCCAGTTCTCTTGGACCGACTTGTCCCGCCCCAGCTCTGCAACAGATACCGCCATAACAGGCAGAGGCCCAAGAAGAGTTGGAGCAAATCATTGAAGAGCTCATCGCTAAAGATGAATCCAGCTGGGCCCTCCCTCCTGATGCATTAGATTATCTCTCTGAAGGACCCTATCCGCCATGCAACGTTGGGCAGGCTCAAGCAGGTAAGTCCAGGTTCAGGGTAATCCGTTGCCACAGCCGCAAGCTGGAGACCGGGCTCAGGTAACCTCTGGCTGGAGATCGCCTGGGTCCCTGTGGAGCTGGGAAGCCGCTGATCCCTGGGTGCACTTCGAGGACTGGATTCCATGACTGCTGATCTGAGGACGGATGGTTTGCCATGGTGACTGCATTGGTTTAATATATCTGACTCTTTGCCTTTCAGAACTGCCATCTGCCAGGCCCTGCCCCGAAGCTCTTATGCCAATTCCTCCAACACCCAATGCAGGCATGGACAGCTACACCAGCGAGGAGATCCCGGGAACCAACTACACCGTCCCGACCACCAAATTGTCATAGTGGAAGAAGAGTCGTCCTGACAGATTCAGCGAGCATCAACTCAAAGTGTTGTGGGCACGGTTTGAAGCCACGCCATATCTGACGGTGGAACAAGTGCAATCCCTGTCTTTTCAGCTGGGTCTGACAACGCTGCAGGTATACTATGTCTTCTCTCGGTCTCACATCTCTTCAGCATCCCTGCACACTCACTTCCAGAACCCCGGCAGCCCGACCTGAGGCAGTGGGCTTTTATCATGGGTACCTAGGTAGAAGTCCCTGGTGATGTCTCTATTTCACGGCTTCTTCCTTCCGCTCTTTCTTGGCAAGCCTCCATATTTTCCTCTGAATTATGACTCCTTTCCCTCGCTGGCTTCGCCGAGAAGTTGCTTCCTCCTCAACCCGGTCTGGATTCGTATGGGTGTATTTGCTCTTCTATGTGTGGGGGTTTGTCCGTGTGCTAGGGAGTGGGTGTGTGGGAAGGGTCTCTTTCGCTTCTCTGACTCATTTTCTGTCCCATCCTTTAGGTTAGAAACTGGTTCCGGAATCACAGGAAGAAATACAAGCTGCGGATTGCCCCTAGACTTCAGACGCCCGTAGGCATCTCTGGGGGACGTGCAGAGCACACTACAGCGACGAATAAATCCATGCGATAGCAGCAGGTTCTCATACAATCATATGGGCTCCTCGGATTTCCAGGATGTGGAAGATTTTCATGTAGCTTACTCGGGATGCTCCGCTCCTTCAGAAAAATGCCCTCACAGTCTCGCTTGAACCAACAGCTCTCCACATACATGTAGCCTCCACGCCAACACTCTGTAACTATTTTCTCTTTTTGTTTACAGGAACGACGCCCTTCCCTTCAGCCCTGGAATACCAAGTCTGGAGCCGGAAGGATGTGGGTGCATTTCCAACCCCGCTGATGACCAGTATCGTTTCTGGAAGCATCACCCTGTCATCGCTACTCAGTCAGTCCGGGAAGATGCACTTACAACGGGATCTCAGCCCACAGACCTGCAAGAATGTGTTTTCCAACCCTGACGTGACACCTCATCTCATCGTACATATTTTTAGCCTATTCAAATAAAGTTGACCTGTGTCCCTATTTCTTGTGTCCATTCTTGAAAGCTCCTCTCTTCTAGTATCTGTGCGGTTGTTATAGCTGTGGGACTATTGTTTTACACTTGCTCGTGTTAAGGTTGGCTGCCTCCTTGCCAGAAACCGGGTGGGAGAAAAGTTAATCGAGGAAGGTTCTCCCGAGGAGATAGGTTTTCAAGGGTCGAGTCGCGGGAAAACGCCTCCCAGGACTAGCTATAATCCTGAACCTACCTCCATTCCAGCCATTTCTCTTTTCTACCATTTGAACAGAAAAGAGGGAAAAGAGGGAAAATTTCTACCACATTAGAAGACTTTCCAGATCGCATCCCGAGGACATCCAGGGAATGATCAGCATTACACAGACGGGTCCAGCCCCACCGTGCACTATCTATCACTCTCCAGAGGGTCAGGCGCCCTCCCGCAGCCAGGCAATCCAAGCCCTGAAGCCACAGCTTCTAATCAAGGACCACATTGACTAGGGCCACAGAGAAGAGAGAAGCGTAGATGGAGGTTACAGCCCATTTAAGCATCCATCTCCCAGCACCTGTAGCTGGACAAAACGTTCCAGCATAAAGGGCTACAGGAGCGGCACGACCAGCCAGAGAACAAGGAAACCTCTGCGGATGTGAGGTAGGGAATGGGGGCGGAGAGGATCAGTTATATTCACACGACGGGGACCAGAGAGCCCAGCACTGAAGATGATCCTTGTGAGAGGGGCTAGGGACCAGGCTGCGTTTGTCAGAGAAGGAAGTGGTGCTGAAGACAGGAAACAGATTTTAGGATTTGCCCAGCGTCCATACGGTCTGGGCCTGGCCAGGCAGTTGGATTCCCCATGTACGGTCCTTCCTGGGAGCATATTGTATGATCAGTCTTCATTAACTGTGACTATGCTGAATTCTCTGAGTTAAGAATCAACTGTATTGGGAATTTATTGGACGATGAAGCTGGACTCTCCCATCCTAATTCCTCTCTCTTTTCTCTTTAGATTTACCAGTATAAGGAAGGAATTCCCTCTACTACTACCCTGGAAACTGGCCTCCAACTTTAAGACACTACCTTGTCAACCGAACCAACTCTCTCTCTTAACTAGTTGTCTTGACGACACCTTCATTCTTCAACTCCACACTTAGACACCCTCTTCCAGGGATTCCTCCCTCAACGCACGGAAATAAACTTCAGTTGTTTTTGGATTTCCATTAATGCGTCTCGTGTGTACCATTTGAATAGTGATCCATGTTTGTATAAGCGAAGAGATCGACGGGGAACAAGAGTAGCAGTAGACCCTGAGGAAATGCATCATTCATTCATTCATTCAATCGAATATATTGAGCGCTTAGTCGTGCAGAGCACTGTACTAAGCGCTTGGAAGGTACAGGTTGGCAACATATAGAGACGGTCCCTAACAAACGGCAGGCTCACATTCTAGAAGGGGGAGACATACAACAAAATAAAACAGTCTGACCGGAAGACCAATCACTGCCTCTCCTCCCTCGCAGCTCAGGCCAGGGCCAGGTCCAATCCACTGAGCAACAGTGAGTACTTCTCCCTCAAGCCTGTGGTCTAATCTCCCCGAGCCATCTCCAGGAACAGGCTGCACCCACCGCGCACTCCCCGAAGAGCCTCGGTCCGACCGAGGGCTCGTCGCCGCCTGTGCTGGGACTCCTGAAAACGCGCTCACGTCTATCAGTTGTCCCCAGCGGGTGTTCCGGCCGGTGGGGCCTTGAGATTTCAACCTTCATTGTTGGTCTCCGAGGGGCGCGGAGCTAGTCACCACTCAGAGCGCTAAGTCCCTATTTGCCCTCGATCCCAACCACCCACCTCCATCCTCTCAGCCTTGGGGTCTTTTGAGACGTGGATCCTTATATCCAAAAGACCACCAATGGTGTTCCTTCCCTTCGTAAAAGTGCACGGCTACGCCCAGCCCCCATACAGAGGGTGGTGGGTGTCACGTACCAGGACCGTACTGGTTGTTCTGCCGGGTAGAGCCCACCATCCCCAACAGTTCTCTGTCCACTTGGCCTTGGGAGATTAGTGAGCATTTTCAGCTAAGCCGGAATGAGGGCAAACAGCGTCACCGGCCTGCGACCGTTCCAGGACAAGAGAATCAGGGGAAGGGGAGTGGGGGTACAGATGTCAAGAGAGTTGCTGGCCAGGTCACGCGCTGCACCGAGATCTCTGCCTGTCAGGGCAGTGGTCAGGAAATACAGCAGGAATAGACCTCGAGCCTCCATTCCCTTCCCCTTCTGCATTCAGATAGGAACCCTGATCCCAGCCCCAATTCATCCCCTTCTCCCCAGCCCCAGCTGCTTTGGATTCCAGAGATTCTTTGGCTCCCAGCGGTCAGGGCTGGAGGTCCCGACACTGAACTGGATGGATGGCTCCACCCTGAAGTCAGAACGGGAGAACGATCCCTGCCTCTCCTCCCTCGCAGCGCAGGCCACGGCCAGGTCCAATCCACAGTCGCTACCCCACGTAGGCTCTCAGCCTAAGTAGGAGAGAGAATGAGCATTTTATACCCGTTTAACAGAGAAGGAAACAGAGGCACAGAAGGGTTTACTGACTTTTACAATGTCACAGTACAGACAGTGGCAGGCCCTGGACTAGAATCCAGGTCCTCTGACTCCCCGGCCAGTTCACACAGACACTGAGATAAAACCATTCGGGAGTGAAGACTGGTTAAGTCAGAGCCATGTTCACGGCAGTCCGTGGAGAAGGGCCGTTTATCCAATAGATGGTTTCTCCTTTGGGAAATGCTTTGGCTATAGCAGCCTTCCCATCGCTGCCTTCATGTCCTGGTTCCTCAGGCTGTAGATGAGGGGATTAAGGGTTGGGGACACCACAGTACAGAACACAGACAGCGTCAGGTCCAGTGCACAGGGAGAGTCTGATACTGGCTTTAGGTAGGCAGAGAAGCCAGACATGAGGAACAGAGTGATGACGACCAGGTGCTGTTGACAGGTGGAGAAGGCCTTGTAGCAGACCTCCACTGATGGCATCCTCAGCACGGCTTAGAAGGTGCGGACATAGGAGCCCACAGTGAGCATAAAGCAGAAGAAAGCTAAGCAGACGCTGATGGCTAAACTCACATCTTCTGGGACATGGTCAGTGGAATATGCAAATCTTAGCAAGTGGACACCATCGCAGAAGATGTGGTGGACTGTGTTGGGGCCACAGAAGGATAGAGAGAAGGTGCTGGCTGTGTACATGATGACACTCAAACAGCTGCTCAACCACGATGCAGCTAACATGCATACACAGGCCCCGTGGGCACTATGATGATCTCATAGTGCAAGGGGCAGCAGATAGCAACATAGCGGGCATGGGACATCACCGTGAGCAGGACCACCTCTGTTCCTGCGAATACAAATACGAGGAATACCTGGGCAGTGCAGCCCAGCAGAGAGATAGATTTGAAATTCTTTAGGGAATTGAAGATGGATTGGGGGACTGTGACGGAGATGTAGCCGAGGTCCAGAATGGACAGGTTCTTGAGGAAGAAATACATGGGGGTGTGGAAGTGTTGGTCAAGGGTGGTGACGGCAATGATGAAGAGATTCCCCTTCAGTGCTGCCAGATAGACCATGAGGAATAGCACAGTTTGGATCAGATATAATTCCCGGGTGTCGTAGAATCTCAGGAGGAGAAATTCTGTCACCGTCGTGATGTTAGACATGGTCTGGGAGATGTCGAGAGCTGCCTGTGAGAGTGAAGAATGGTGCAAAATCAACATCCCAAATTGAACAACATCTGAGTCTGCTATTAGGGTTGGGGGTTTTCTGGAGAAGACTTATAACCAACCTCAAGAGACCTTATAACCTGATGGGGTGACAGGAGGCAGGAGTGCATTTTGGCTCAGATACAACAGCAAGAAAATCATAACTGTGGTATCTGTTAAGTACGTACTCTGTTCCAAACGCATTTCTAAGTGCTGGGGTAGATACAAGATTAACAGCACCTCACAATCTAAGTAGGAGGGAGAACAGTTCTTAATACCCATTTTACAGTAGAGGAAACTGGGGCCCAGAGAGGATAAATGACTTACTAAGATCACCCAGCAGGCAAGTGGCAGAGTCGTTTTAAAATCAAGATCCTCTGACTCCCAGCATCGTAGTCTTTTCCCTAGGCCATGCAGCTACTGCAGTGATACTCCTGCTCTCACCATCTTCAAAAACACTACTTAATCACACCTCCTCCAAGTAGCCTCCTCTGATTATACTCTCATTTCCCAGTCTATTGACCTTCTCTTCTATTTCATCTATACTCTTGAATCAGTACCCTTTGAGAACGTTTTTTTCTCACTCCACCCACAGACACACAGCACTTATGTCCATATCTCTATTTCTTGCCACTTCCACTACTTGTAATTTATTTTAACGCCTGTCTCCCCAACTACTATGTGAGCTCCTTTTTTCTTAATAGTAGTTGTTAAGCGATTACTATATGTGCCAAGCACTGTCCTAAGCACTGGGGTAGAAGAAAGGTAATCAGCTTGTCCCATGTGGGGCTCACAGTTTTAATCCCCTTTTTTTACAGATGAGGTAACTGAGGCACAGAGAAGTTAAGTAACTTGCCCAAAGTCACAAAGCTTAAAAGTGGCAGAGCTCCTTGAGCGCAGTGGTCATATGCACAGTAATTTTCCAAGCCCTTACTACAGTGCTCTGCACGTAGTAAGTGCTTACTACTATTGTTTATTGATTGCTCTAAACATTAGGGTCTGTATCCTTTAAGAACTTTGATATTAACCACATTCCCAGTCTCACATCACTTTGTCCATAGCCTTATACTCTGCTGTTTCCCTTATCTGCAATTTATTTTAATGTTTACCTCTCCTACTAGTCTATGAACCCCTGAAGGGAAGGGATCATGTCTACTTACGTTATTGTATTGTGCTATCCCCAGTGCTTAGTACACTGCTGTACCCCAAAAAGCACTTAATAAATACAATTGATTGAGATATGATTCCAGGTAGAATACAGTTATATTTCCATTCCAGTGAGTCAGCAGGTATTTACTGCACCCTTCCACAAGGCAAATCCAGTGTCCTTCATCAACAGTGATCATGATAAAGAGTAGACCTCCTCTCAAAATCTACACCCTCACCAGTGCTTCTGACCCAATCTTCTATCATTCACTTCCCAGTTGCTTCTTCTACATTGCTTGTGAACATGCCCATGTATCTCCCATCTTAAAAAACCCTCCTTGTCCCCACAACTCCCACCAGCTATTGTCCTATCTCCCGCCTACCATTCCTTTCCAAACACCTTGAGCAGGTTGTCTGCTTCTTCTCCTTGATTCATTCCAACCTGGTTTCTGTCCCCTTTGCTCTGTTTCCTTCTCTAATGTCACCAGTGATCTCGACTCTGCCAAATGTCAGCTGTGTGACTTTGGGCAAGTCACTTAAATTCTCTGTGCCTCAGTTACCTCATCTGTAAAATGGAAATTAAGACTGTAAGCCCCCGTGGTACAAGTTGATCGCCTTTTAATCTCCCCATTGCTTAGAACAGTGTTTTGCACATGATAAACACTTAATAAATGCCATTATTATTATTATTATTATCGCCCTTTGCCAAATCCAAAGGCCTCCAACCTAATCATCCTTGACCTCTCAGCTGCCTTCGACGCTGTTGACCACCCCCTTCTTGTGGAAACATTATCCTACTTCGCCTTCTCAGACAATGTCCTCTCCTAGTTTTCTGCTCCTTTCTGATTTCCTTCACAGGTTCGTCTGCCTGCCACCCTCTAAACGTGAAAGTCCCTCAAGGATCAGTTCTAGATCCCCTTTTATTCTCCGGATACACTCACTCCCTTGGACAATTCATTTGCTCCCATGACTTCAACTACCTTCTCTACATGGATTGTTCTCCAGCCCTGACTCTCTCCTCAGTAGTTTCGTGTTTATTCTTGCCTTCAAGACATTTCTATTTGGATTTCCTGTTGTCACCTCAAAGTTAACAAGCTCAAAACAGAACTGCTCATTTTCTGCCCCAGCCCTGTCCTCCCCTTGTATTTAGGATCACTGAAGACAACACCACTATCTTCCTTGTCTCACAAGTCTGAACCCTTGCCATCAACAATCAATCAATCAATCAATCATATTTATTGAGCGCTTACTGTGTGCAGAGCACTGTACTAAGCGCTTGGGAAGTACAAGTTGACACCATATAGAGACGGTCCCTACCAAACAGTGGGCTCACAGTGTATATACATACATACAGGTGCTGTGGGGAAGGGAAGGAGGTAAGGCGGGGAGATGGAGAGGGGGAGGAGGGGGCTCAGTCTGGGAAGGCCTCCTGGAGGCGGTGAGCTCTCAGTAAGGGCTTGAAGGGAAGAAGAGAACTAGCTTGGCGGATGTGGGGAGGGAGGGCATTCCAGGCCAGGGGGATGACGTGGGCCGGGGGTCAACGGCGGGACAGGAGAGAACGAGTGTGTGACCATAGTGTGTGACTGAGAACCATAGTGTGTGACTTCAATTTGGGGGTGTGGGGAGACTTTTACACTGGAAAGAAGTGGTTCATATTCTGTCTTCACTTACTAGGAAAAGGAAGATGCTGCAAAAAATAGTGATTGAATGGCAGAAATTACTGAATACTTTAAGAAGTGAGTGAACAAATAGCTATATTTCTTCTGCATATGATTTCCACAACATTTCTAATTTTTTATTCTCCACATAGTTGTCATTTATTAATATTAGTTATAAAATTCTTTAACAAGTTCCTTTAACCTCCTAAAAATAGCCTTCTATAGCCAATCATATTGTTTCTTTTTGTTGGGGATCAGTTTTCCAATGTTATTAAATTTTAACTCAAAATTTAAATCCTTTCAACAGGAAATATTAGACATTTCTTATGTATGGTCTGTGATTATAGTGTGTATCTTTTAAGGTATATTCTTCAAGGTCTTTCTGGTTTGAGATTAGTAATAGGAGGAGGAGTAAGAGGAGGAGGAAAGGTGTTTATTAAGCACCCACTGGATGCAATACACCATACTAAGTACTTGGAAAAGTTCAACGGAACCATGAAACACATTCCCTGGCCACAGGAACTTACACAGGAGAGACTTAAAAATATTCACAAATGGAGCAATCAGAATAAACTGACTGTACAAGTGCTGAGGGAGGATTTAAATACACATACAAACAGAAGAGGTGGGTTGGGTTGTACAGGTATATTGGCAGAGTGCAAAATCTATCATCATTACTCTTGAAAAACATAGAACCTTAAAAATGCTTCTCTTATATTCTCCCAAACGTCTAGTACTGTTGATTGAGTAGACTGTGGTGACAGAAAGAGTGGGAAGAGATGTTTCTAAGTCAGTCACCATTTGGGGAATTTATATCACACCAACACCAACACAAAGGCAAAACATTGGGTGCTTCTGTATTGTAGTAAATAATCCAATTCTAAGAAAAATGCACCTTATCTTATTTTTAGCAGTACTCATTCCTATGTGCAAAGCACTGTACTAAGCACATAAGATAGGGAAGATATAATAATAATAATAATAATAATAATAATAATAATAGCATTTGTTAAGCACTTACTATGTGCAAAGCACTGTTCCAAGCGCTGGGGGGATACAAGGCGATCAGGTTGTCCCATGTGCGGCTCACAGTCCCAATCCCCATCCCACAGATGAGGCAACCGAGGCCCAGAGAAGTTGTGACCTGCCCAAGGTCACACAGCAGACATGTGTTGGAGCCGGGATTAGAACCCATGACCTCTGACTCCCAAGCCCATGCTCTTTCCACTGAGCCATGCTGCTTCTCAAACTAATCAGGATGGACACACAGTCCATGCCCCATGTGGGGCTCACAGTCTTAGTCCCATCATCATCGACATCTCTCTCATTTAACCCACATATTCAATATTTCATGAAATCCTTTTGCTTTACCTTCACAACAGCACTGAAACCTATCCTTAACTCTCCATCCAAATTGCTGCTATGTTTATCCAAGCACTTATGGCTGTGTAACTTGATGACTGCAGCAGCCTCCTGGCTGACCATGTTGCCTCCTGTCTTTCCCCAGTCCACATTATACTGCACTCGATTGACAGGATCATTTTTCTAGAAAAACGTTCAGTCCACAACTACCCATTCTTCGGGAACTTGCAGTGGTTTCCCATGAATCTCCGAGTCAAACCGGAAACTTTTACCATTGGCTTTAGCACACTCAATTGCCTTGCCCTCCCAACCTTACCTCCCTGATTTCCTGCTACAATCCAGCCAACACATTTCACTCCTCTAATGTCAACCTACTCACTGCACCTCAAACCCATTTACCTCATTGCCAAACTCTCACCCACATCATACCTCTGACCTGGAGTGCCCCTACTCTTCGTATCTGACTGACGATTATTGTCCCCACCTTCAAAGTCTTATCACAAGCACATCTCCTGCAAAAGGTCTTCACTAACTTCATTTCCTCTTTTCCCACTCCCTCGGAATCACCCTTGCACTTGCATTTGTACCCTCTCTTGACCCCTACATCAGCCCCACAGCATTCATTCATTCATTCATTCATTCATTCATTCAATCGTATTTATTGAGCGCTTACTGTGTGCAAAGCACTGTACTAGGCGCTTGGGAAGTACAAGTTGGCAATATATAGAGACGGTCCCTACCCAACAGTGGGCTCACAGACTAGAAGGGGGAGACAGAGATCAAAACAAAATATATCAACAAAATAAAATAAATAGAATAAATATGTACAAATAAAATAAATAGAGTAATAAATATGTACAAACATATATACATATATAAAGGTGCTGTGGGGAGGGGAAGGAGGTAAGGCGGGGGGATGGAGAAGGGGAGGAGGGGGCTCAGTCTGGGAAGACCTTCTGGGGGAGGTGGGCTCTCAGTAGGGCCTTGAAGGGAGGAAGAGAGCTAGCTTGGCGGATGTGCGGAGGGAGGGAATTCCGGGCCAGGGGGACGACGTGGGCCAGGGGTCGACGGCGGGACAGGCGAGAACGAGGCACGGTGAGGAGATTAGCGGCAGAGGAGTGGACGGTGCTGGCTGGGCTGTAGAAGGAGAGAAGGGAGGTGAGGTAGGAGGGGGCGAGGTAATGGAGAGCCTTGAAGCTGAGGGTGAGGACTTACTGTCTGATGCATAGGTTGATTGGTAGCCACTGGAGATTTTTGAGGAGGGGAGTAACATGCCCAGATCGTTTCTGGACAAAGACAACCGGGCAGCAGCATGAAGTATGGATTGAAGAGGGGAGAGACAGGAGGATGGGAGATCGGAGAGGAGGCTGATACAGTAATCCAGACGGGGTAGGATGAGAGCTTGAACGAGCAGGGTAGCAGTTTGGATGGAGAGGAAAGGGCGGATCTTGACAATGTTGCGGAGCTGAGACCGGCAGGTTTTGGTGAAGATCGGATGTGAGCGGTGAACGAGACAGCGGAGTCGAGGATGACACCAAGATTGCGGGATTGTGAGACGGGAAGGATAGTAGTTCCGTCAACAGTGATGGGAAAGTCAGGGAGAGGGCAGGGTTTGGGAGGGAACACAAGGAGTTCAGTCTTGGACATGCTGAGTTTTAGGTGGCGGGTAGACATCCAGATGCAGATGTCCTGAAGGCAGGAGGAGATGCGAGCCTGGAGGGAGGGAGAGAGAGCAGGGGCAGAGATGTAGATTTGGGTGTCATCAGCGTAGAGATGATAGTTGTTGCTCCCTTCACCTATCGCTTCATAGCAGCAGAGCGCTGGTGTGTGCTGCATGTCACAGCTGCTCAACTCAGACTGTGGTTTGGAAAGGGAGAAAGAAGGAGCAGGGAACAAACTGCTGTGGCAACCTGGGATGCCCCTTTTTAGCAAAGGCTCTCTTGCTGGACTACTTGGCACCTGGGGTGGGGGAACACCATTATTGTCTCCACAGGAAACAACCAAAAGCTCCCCTCTTTGCCACGGAGCCTGAACTTGAGGAAGCCAAGGGTATCACAGAGTAACAAGAAACAGATAAGGACTGGCGTTGGAAAACTACACTCTAACATGAAATTCTCAGTAGGCCAGTGGGAACGATGGAGGCTGATTTGTGCTAGTCAGGATTTCCTCATACTAGAAAATTCAGCACAGAGAGATGGTAAATTGCAGGGTCGATTGCAGTGAGAGAAAAGTCGGGTTTATTAATATCCAGATAGGACAATGTGTTCTGAGTTCATAAACACGACCCCTGCCCTCAAGGAACTCAATCTTACCACCAGTAATTAACAAACTGCCATGAATTTTGTGAGTCAGATCCCAGAGATCAAGTTTACCAACTATATTTTGTTGCACTCTCCCACGTGACTAGTAAGTGCTCAGCACACATTAAGGAGTCAATAAAGCCTTAACCTGGCTAAGAGGCTAAAAGCAGATGTATGTTATTCAGTATCATACTTACATACAGACCTGGATGTCTACTTTGTCATTGCTATTGTTTCCTTTTAAGGGACTAGGAAGGTTTAGTCATCATATCCCAAGGATTTGGAAAGCAGCAGAAGAAGAAGAATCGGAATAATTGTAAAATTGTTAAAATAGAGCAGCGTAGCTCAGTGGAAAGAGAATGGGCTTGGCTGTCAGAGGTCATGGGTTCTAATCCTGGCCCCTCCACGTGTCTGCAGTGTGACCTTGATCAAGTCACTTAACTTCTCTGAGCTTCAGTTATCTCACCTGCAAAATGGGGATTGAGACTGTGAGCCCCACGTGGGACAACCTGATCACCTTTTATCCCCACCAGCCCTTAGAACAGTGCTCCACACATAGTAAGCGCTTTACAAATGCCATTATTATTATTATTATTATTATTATTATTATTATTATTATTATAAATACCACTGTATGATTGTTCAATTCTCTTCTGGGTAAGAGCAGTTGGAGCTTCTTAATTTGATCCTTTCCACTAAGATTGTAAGCTATCCGAGCAAGGGATTGTTTCTTCCAATGCTATTATACCATAATCTCCCAAACACTTGGTACAGTGCTCCTAACACAATAAACACTTAATAAATACCGCTGATAGATTTGGAATGATATTTTCTGAGGTCCCTCTATCCACAATGCAGTGTGAAGCATTTGGAAAGGTAAACAGAAAGGAGAGATAAGTCATCTGCCCACCATGAGTTTACACTCTAACAAAAACAGACAGAAAGAGATCTGTTGTAGATTTTCCCACTCCATCTCAGTTCTTCAGAATTCTCTCGCACTTTTTCACCAAACCCTCCATTTGTGCTTCAGACTGACTGCTCACTCTTCGTTTGAGAAGAAAATAAAGAAAAGGGGGAAGTGGGAGGGAGGCAGTGTAAACGAGGGAAAGAGAGAAGAAAGGAGAAGGGAAGCTGTAGCAAGGCATGTAGTGCATACGAATTGTAGTCTGTATTTTTCCTGGACCCCTACTTGAAGCGTTTATGGCCGCTGGTCAAGATTTCAAGCTTCATAATGATAATAATAACGGTGATATCTATTAAGCACTCACCATATACCAGAATTGTATTAGATATAGTTTGTTGGGTTCAAACACAGTATTTACATTCATTCATTTCATTCATTCAATCATATTTATTGAGTGCTTACTGTGTGCAGAACACTGTACTAAGCTCTTGGAAAGTGCAATTCGGCAACAGATAGAGACAGTCCCTACCTAGCAACGGGCTCACAGTATAGAAGGGGAAGACAGACAACGAAGCAAAAGAAGTAGACAGGTGTCAATACCATCAAAATAGATAAAGAGAAGGGAAAGTAGGAGGGAAAATGGGTATTTCATCCCCATTTTATAGATAAGGAACAGAGGCACAGAGTTTTTTCCTGACTAGAATCCAGGACCTCTGACTCCCAGGCCGTTGCTCTTTCCACTAGGTCACCCAGACAATGCCGAGGTAAAACCATTTTGGAATGGTTGATGACTGGTTAAGTCAGAGGAATGTTCAAGGGGGTCCGTGGAGAAGGACCTATGATCTTATAGGTGGTTGCTCTTTTGGGAAATGTTTTGGCCATAGCAGCCTTCCCATCGTTGCCTTCATGTCCCTGTAAATTAGGGGATTAAATGTAGGAGGGACCACACCCATAGAACACAGACAGCAGGTCCAGTGCAGAGGGAGAGTCTGATATTGGCTTTAAGTAGGCAGAAGTGCCAGACGTGACAAACAGAGTGACAACGACCAGGTGGGGTAGGCAGGTGGAGAAGGCTTTGGAGAGGCTCTCCACTGACAGCATCCGCAGCACTGCTGAGAAGATGCGGATGTAAGAGCCCACGATAACCATGAAGCAGAAGAAAACTAAGCAGACGGTGATGGCCTAGTTCTTATCTTCTGTGACATGGTCAGTGGAACATGCACGTTTTAGCAACTGGGGACCATCGCAGAAGAACTGGTGGACAGTGTTAGGGCCGCAGAAGGATAGACAGAAGGTGCTGGTTATGTACATGATGGCACTCAAACAGCTGACATGCATACACAGGCCTCGTGGGGCACGAAGATCTCAGTGCAGGGGAAAGCTGATGGCAACATAGCGGTCCTGGCATATTACCGTGAGCAGGGCCAACTCTGGTCCACCCAATAAAAATGCGAGGAATACCCTGGTAGCACAGCCCAGCAGAGAGATGGAGTTGTCATTTGTGAGGGAATTGAGAATGGATTTGGGGACTGTGACGGAGATGTAGCCGAGGTCAAGGATGGAAAGGTTCTTGAGGAAGAAGTACATGGGAGTGTGGAACTGCCGGTCAAGTGCGGTGACGGCAATGATGAGCAGATTCTCCATCAGAGCTGCCAGATAGACCAGAAGGAACAGCACAGTATAGATCAGCTGAAACTCCCAGATGTACGGGAAACCCAGGAGGAGGAATTATGTCACCATCGTGATGTTAGACATAGTCTGGGCGATGTCATGAGCTGCCTGTGAGCGTGAAGGATGGTGCAAAGTCAACATCCCAAACTGAGCATCTTCTGAGTCTGCTATTAGTGTTGGGAGTTTTCTGGAGAAGAGCTATAACCAATCTCAAGAATATTTATCATCTGATGAGGTGACAGGAGGCAGGAGTGCATTTTGGCCCAGATAGAACAACAAAAAATAGTAACTGGGGTATCTGTTAAGCATTTACTATGGGCCAAAAAACAGTTTTAAGTGCTGAGGTAGATACAAGATAACCAGCACCTCATAATCTAAGTAGGAGGGAGAATAGTTCTAATCCCAATTTTACAGGTGTGGAAACTGGGGCCCATAGAGGTTAAATGACTTGCTAAAATCAGCCAGCAGGCAAGTGGCAGAGTCAGGTTTAAACTGCGGTCTTCTGATTCCCAGCCTCGTTGTTTTCCAATAGGACATGCAGCTACTGTGGTGACACTTCTACGCACACCACCTTAAAAAACCCTACAAAAATCACATCTCCTGCAAGTAGTCTCCTCTGATTATACTCTCATTTGACCACTTTACTGGCCTTCTGTTCTACGTCATTTATACACTTGAATCAGTACACTTTGAGAACGTTTTTTCTTACTCCACTTCCAGAGACACAGCACTTATGTCCATATCTTTATTTGCTGCCAATTCCAGTACTTGTAATTTATTTTAATGCCTGTTGCCCCAGCTAGTACCTTTTTTAATGGTATTTGTTATGCGATTACTATGTGCTAAGCACCGTTCTAAGCGCTGGGGTAGATGCAAGGAAATCAGGTTGCCCCACGAGGGGCTCACAGTTTTTAATCCACCTTTTTACAGATGAGGTAATTGAGGTACAGACAAGTTAAGTGACCTGCCCAAAGTCGCAAAACTGACAAGTGGCCGAGCTCCTGGAGGGCAGTGGTCATGTTGCACTGTAGCTTTCCAAGCACATACTACAGTGCTGTGTCCGTAGTAAGTGCTCAATAAGTATCATTTATTTATTAATTGTTCTAAGCATTAGGGCCGTATCCTTTAAGAACTTTTATATTGACCCCACCCTAAGTCGCACAGTACTTTGTCCATAGCCCTATACCATGCTGCTTCCCCTATCTGTAGGTTATTTTAATGATTGTCTCTCCAACTAGTCTATAAATCCATTAAGGGAAGGGATCATGTCTGCCTACTGTTTTCTGTTGCTGAATTATACTTTCCAAGTGCTTAGTACAATGTTCTGCACACAGCAAGCGCTCAATGAATACGATTGAATGAATGAATGAACCTACTTTATTATATTGGCTCTTCCCAGTGCTTAGCACAGTGTTTTTCACAAAAAAGCACTTAATAAAAACAATTGAGATATGATTCTAGGTAGAATCCAGATTTATTTCCATGGCAGTGAGTCAGCAGGTATTCACTGCATCCTCCCACAAGGTCGTTCACTGCCTTTGATTGACAATGACCTCCTCTCAAAATCTACACCTTCCACCGGTGCGTCTGACCCAATCTTCTACCATTCATTTCCCAGTGGCTTCTTCTACATTGCTTGTAAACATGCTCACGTACAGCTTATCTTAAAAAAAACCTCTTTGCCCCACAACTCCCACCTGCTATTGTCCTATCACCCTCCTACTACTCCTCCCCAACCCCCCTGAGCAAGTTGTCTGCTTCTTCTCCTCCAATTCTGTGCTTGATCCACTCCAATCTGGTTGATTTCCCCTTTGCTCCACTGAAACCACCTTCTTTAAGGTCACCATTGATCTTCTTTTGCAAAACCCAAAGACTTCCATCCTAATCATCCTTGACCTCTCAGCTCCTACTCACCACTCCTCAGGAACCTCCAGTGGTTTCCTCCGAACCTCCATATCAAAGAGAAACCTTTACCATCGGCTTTAAAAAATTTAATTGTCTTGCCCCCTCCTACCTTACCTGCCTGATTTCATACTACAACCCAGGCCACACATTTCACTCCTCTAACGTCAACCTATTCACTAAACCTCAGTCTCATTTACTTCACTGCCAACCTCTCACCCACATCATGCGTCTGACCTAGAGTGCCATTACTCTACGTATCTGACAGAGGATCATTCTTGCCACCTTCAAAGTCTTATCACAAGCACATCTCATCCAAAATGTCTTCCCTAAGTAAGCCTTCATTTCCCCTTTTCCTACTCCCTCTGCAGCACCCTTCACTTGCATTTGTACTCTCTCTTCACCCCTCCATCAGTCCAACAGCACTTAGGTGCATATATGTAATTTTTAAATTTATATTAATATCTATCTCCCACTCCAGACTTAAATCTCGTTGTGGGCTGGTTATGTGTCCCTTTATTGGTGTATTGTACTCTCCCAAATGATTAGTTCAGTCCATTGCACACAGTAAGTGTTTAATAAATATGATTGATTGATTAATCCATTGATTGGTCTCCAGTCCTCAAAAATCCTCAGTGGTTGCCCATCCACCTCCATTCTCAGTTTTTAAATTCTCAATCAGCCCGGCCCTTCATATCTTATCTGGGTGATTACACATTACAACCCAGGCCACATGCTTCACTACTACTCCTCTAACGCCAACCTACTCATTGTACCTCAATCTTGTTTACCTCACCTCTGATTCATTCATTCAATCGTATTTATTAAGCAATTACAGTGTGCAGAGCACTGTACTAAGCGCTTGGGATGTACAAGTTGGCAATTTGTTGGCCTACATCCTGCCTCCAGCCTGGGATTATTTTCCTGTTCATATCTGGTAGAATATCACCCTCCCTATCTTCAGGTCCTTATGAGAATCACATTGCTTCTAAGAGGCCTTCCCCTCTCAAGCCCTCATTTACCCTACTGAGGATCAGAGGGTGGTCTCTACACACATGTTATTGATACCTTGTGTTTAGCTCAGCATTTCGCATCGTGTTAGGAGTGAGTGCTTGATGAACCCCATGCATTTCAGGAGGAGCTCACTGACCTGGGGTGGATTCGTGCCTAATTGTACCTACTGCTCTCGTTATCCTGTGGGTCTGCAGGCCATCGATCACATCTTGTGGAGGTTCGTTAACTGTAAAATAATTTTGATTTTATGCATGATAGATTCTCTCCAGGGGCTGGACTGTTCTGTGACTGGCACAGCCTTGTCCACCGCAGAGTCCCAGAAGTGGGAGCTGCACAAGTACCAAAGGGTCTCCAGAGTTCAGGCCTGGGCCAATGGGGCAGGCCACCTGGTTTCAGAGATGGGGCTATCCCCAGGGCGTAACCAGGGAGGAATTGGTTCTGCCTTCTCCTCAGTCCAGATTGACCATATTAACGTGATATTTCAGCACTTTGAAGCCAACCCAGCAGACACAAGCCTGGCAAAAGCATGTAAAGGAGGGACCATGACTCTTCCCTATGATACTGAAAGCCCCTTCGTGTCGGGGATCATATCTATTAACTCTCTTGTACTCTTCCAGTGCTTAGTGCAGTGTTCTTCCCACAGTTAATGGTCAACTAGAAGGTATGATGGATTGAATGATTGATATTTAAGGGCATCCTCCCACTCAAACAGTTTTCAGACGCAGATCCTCTGTAGATCACTAGGTCTGTATTTCAAAACCCCTCTTCACGTACAAGTAAACATTGGCATTATCCTTGGCTCCTCTCACTCATTCAACCCAGATATTCCAATCCATCCTGTCGATTCCACCTTCACGACATCACTAAAATCTGCCCTTTCCTCTCCATCCAAACTGCTGCCACATTAATCCAATCACTTATCATTCTTCTAAAAAACGTTTAGTCCATGTTTCCCCACTCCTCAAAAAAATTCAGTGGTTGCCTAGCCACCCCCGCATCAAAGAAAAACTCCTAACCATAGATTTAAAGCACTCAATCATCTTGCCCCTCCGACCTGACTTTATTACTCTCTTACTACAACCCAGCCCACACAATTTGCTCCTTCTAATGTTAACCTTCTCACTGTACCTTGTTCTCATCTATTTCACCACCAACGTCTTGCCCGTGTCCTACCTCTGGCGTGGAATGCCCTCCTCCTCATATCAGACAGACAATTACTCTCTCAACTCCCTCAAAGCCTTATTGAAGGCACATCTCCTCCAAGAAGCCTTCCCTGACTGAGCCCTCCTTTCCTCTTCTCCCTTTCTCTTTTATGACACCCTGACTTGCTATCTTCATTCATCCTGTGATAGCAGCAGACAGCATGGTTCTTGGTGTGTGCTTCAGGGCACAGGAGCTCAGCTCAGGCCGTGGTTTGGAAAGGAGAAAAGGAGGGAGCAGGGAACAAACTGTTTTGGCAACCCAGGGATGCACCATTTAGGCAGAGGATCTCGGTGCTGGTTTCCTTGGCACCTGGGGAGGGCAAGCACCATTGTTGTCTACACAGGAAACAGCCCAAGGCTCCCCTCTTGGTCACGAGCCTGAACCTGAGGAAGCCAAGGGTAGCACAGAGTAACAAGAAACAGATAAACACAGGACAACCACAGTCACGCAATGGAGAAAATGAACAACAATAGGACAAATGGGACATATAAGAAAAATAGAGAACTGAGAATCAGCGTGGTTCGGTAGAAAGATCATGGGATTTGGAGTCAGAGGTCATGGGTTTGAATCCCAGGTCCTCCACATGTCGGCTGTGTGACTTTGGGTAAGTCACTTAACTTCTCTGTGCCTTAGTTACCTCATCTGTAAAATGGGGATTAAGACTGTGAGCCCCAAGTGGGACGACCTGATCACATTGTAACCTCCCCAGCACTTAGAACAGTGATTTGTACGTAGTAAGTGCTCAATAAATGCCATTATTATTAGAAATGACATAGTTGTCCTCTTTACACCTGGATGGACTGGAATTGGAAAACAACGCTCTAACATGAAATTCTCAGCAGGACCATGGGGAGGATGGAGGCTGATTTGTGCTATTGAGGATTTCCTCATACTAGAAAATTCAGTAAAAAGAAATGGTAAATTGCAGGGTCGATTGCAATGAGTGAATAGTGGGTTTATCAATGTCCATATAGGACAAAGTGTTCTGAGTTCATAAACACGACCTCAAGGAGCTCAATTTTATCACCAGAAATTCATACACTGCCATGACGTTTGTGAGTGAGACCCCAGAGATCATGTTTATCGAATATATTTTATTGTACTCTCCCAGGTGACTAGTAAGTGCTCAGCACACAGTAAGGAGTCAATAAATATCACTGAATGATTGATCAAATATCTTCCAGGTAAGAGCAGTTGGAGCTTCTTAATTTGATTCATTCCACTAAGATTGTAAGTTATCCGAGGAAAGGGATTGTGTCTACCGACGCTATTTTACTCTACTCTCCCAAGCATTTGGTGCAGTGCTCCTCACATAGTAATCACTTAATAAATGCCATTGATTGATTTGAAATGGTCTTTGTTGAGGTCCCACTTGCTGCAATGCATAGTATGAAGCATTTGGAAAGGTAAAGAGAAAGGAGAGATATGTCATCTGCCGACTAGGAGTTCACACTCCAACAATAACAAATGGAAAGAGGTCGATTGTAGATTTTCCCACTCCATCTCGTCTTGAGAATTCCCTCCCCGCTTTTCACAAAACCCTCCATTTGTGCTTCAGACTGATTGCTCACTCTTCGTTTGAGAAGAAAATAAAGAAAAGGGGGAGGTGGGAGGGAGGCAGTGTTATCAAGGGAAGGAGAGAAGAGAGGAGAAGGGAAACAAAGAGGTCTCTCACTGTAGCAATGCATGGAGTGTATAGGAATTGTAGTCTGTGTTTTTTCTGGACCGCTCCGTGGAGCATTCATGGCCACTGGTCAAGATTTCAAGCTTCATAATGATAATAATAATCGTAATATCTGTGAAGCACCCACCATATGCCAAACACTAAATTAGATATAGTTTGTCGGGTATAAACACAGTCCTTACCCCACATAGGCTCTCAGCCTAAGTAGGAGTGAGAATGAGTATTTTATCCCCATTTTACAGAGAAGGAAACAGAGGCACAGAAGGTTTTACTGACTTTTCCAATGTCACACTACAGACAGTGGCAGACCCAGGACTAGAAACCAGATCCTCGGACTCCCAGGCCAGTACTCTTTCCACTAGGTTACCGAGACAATGCTGAGGTAAAACTTAAAACAATTCTGGAGGAAGACTGGTTAAGTCAGAGCCATGGTCAAGGCAGTCCTTGGAGAGGACCTTTTATCCTATAGATGGTTTCTCCTTTGGGAAATGTTTTGGACATAGCAGCCTTCCCATCGCTGCCTTCATGTCCCCGTTCCTCAGGCTGTAGATGAGGGGATTAAGGGTAGGGGGCACCACAGCATAGAACACAGACAGCAGCAGGTCCAGTGCAGAGGGAGAGTTTGATATTGGCTTTAGGTAGGCTGAGAAACCAAATGTGAGGAACAGAGTGACGACGACCAGGTGGGGTAGGCATGTGGAGAAGGCCTTGGAGCTGCCCTCCGCTGACGGTATCCTCAGCACGGCTGAGAAGATGCGGACATAGGAGCCCACGATGAGCACGAAGCAGAAGAAAGCTAAGCAGATGGTGATGGCTAAACTCACATCTACTGGGACACGATTTGTGGAACATGCAAGTCTTAGCAACTGGGCACCATCGCAGAAGAACTGGTGGACAGTGTTGGGGCCACAGAAGGTTAGAGAGAAGGTGCTGCTTGTGTACATGATCGCACTCAAACAGCTGCTGAACCAAGAGGCAGCCAACATGCGTACACAGGCCCCGTGGGGCATGATGATCTCATAGTGCAGTGGGCGGCAGATGGCGACATAGCGGTCGTAGGACATCACCGTGAGCAGGGCCATCTCTGTTCCAGCGAATAAAAATACAAGGAATACCTGTGTAACACAGCCCAGCAGAGAGATGGAGTTGACATTCGTGAGGGAATTGAGGATGGATTTAGGGACCGTGACGGAGATGTAGCCAAGGTCAATGACTGACAGGTACTTGAGGAAGAAGTACATGGGTGTGTGCAAGTGCCAGTCAAAGGTGGTGACGGCAATGATGAGGAGATTCCCCATCAGGGCTGCCAGATAGACCAGGAGGAACAGCACAATGTGGATCAGCTGAAACTCCCGGTTGTCGGAGAATCCGAGGAGGAGGAATTCTGTCACCATCGTGATGTTAGACATGGTCTGGGAGATGTTATGAGCTGCCTGGGAGAGTGAAGAATGGTGCAAAGTCAACATCCCAAACTGAGCATCTTCTGAGTCTACTATTACTGCTTAGAATTTTCTGGAGATGAGCTATAACCAATCTCAAGAGAATTTATAATCTGATGGGGTGACAGGAGGCAGGAGTGCACTTTGGCCCATATAGAACAGCAAAAAATGATAACCGGGGTATCTGTTAAGCACTTACTATGTGCCAAACACAGTTTTAAGTGCTGGGGTAGGTGCAAAATTAACAGCACAGAATTAATTTCAACCAATATTGAATGGCTCCATGGATGTCACCTCACAATATAAGTAAAAGGGAGAACAGTTCTTAATCCCCATTTTATAGGGGAGGAGACTGGGGCCCATAGAGGTTAAATGTCTTGCTAAGATCACCCAGCAGGCAAGTGGCAGAGTCAGGTTAAAAGAGACGTCCTCTGACTCTCAGCCATGTGGTTTTCTAATAGGCCATGCAGCTACTGTAGTGACTATCCTACTCACACCATCTTCAGAAACCCTAGTAAATAACACATCCTCCAAGTAGCCTCTGCTAATCATACTCTCATTTCCCCACTCTTTGGCCCTCTCTTCTATGTCATGTATACACTTGAATCAGTACCATACCCTTTGAGAATGTTTGTTCTCACTCCATTCCCAGACACAAAGCATTATGTCCTACCTTTATTTGCTGCCACTTCCACTACGTGTAGTTAATTTTAATGCCTGTCTCCCCAACAAGTATGTTGGCTCTTTTTTTTAAATGGTATTTTTTAAGTGATTACTATGTGCCAGACGCTGTTCTAAGCACTGGGGTAGATGTTAGGTAATCAGGTTGTCCCACCTGGGACTCACAGTTTCAATCCCCTTTTATACATATTAGGTAACTGAGGCACAGAGAAGTTAAGTGACTTACCCAAAGTCACTAAGATGACTCTGTGAGTGCAGTGTTAATTTGTGCCATAATTTTCCAAACAGTACAGTGCACGGCAGGTAGGAAGTGCTCACTAATATTTATTTCTTTGTTGATTGATCTAAGCATTAGGGTCTGTATCCTTTAAGAACATTGATATTCACCCTACTCCCAGTCGCACAACACTCTGTGTTATACTCTGCCTTATACTCTGCTGCTTCCACTATATGTAATTTATTTCAATGCTTGTCTCTCCTACTAGTCTATAAACCCCTTAAATGAAGGGATCATGTCCACCTATGCTATTGTATTGTGCTCTTCCCAGTGCTTAGTACAGTGCTCTGAACCAAAAAGCACTTAATAAATACAATTGATTGAGATAGGATTCCAGGTAGAATCCAGATATATTTCCATGTCAGTGAGTCAGTAAGAAGTTACTGCACCCTCCCGCAAGGTCATTCACTGCCCTTCATTGACAGGGATCATGGAAAAAGTAGACTTCCTCCCAAAATCTACACCCTCTAGCAGTGCTTTTGACCCGATCTTATACCATTCATTTCCCACTGGCTTCTTCTATGTTGCTTGTAAACATGCTCATGTATCCCCTATCTTAAAAAAAACCCTCTTTGTCCTCACAGCTACCACCAACTATTGCCCTATCTTCCTCCTACCATTCCTCTCCAAACTCCTTGAACGAGTTGTCCACTTCTTCTCCTCCAATTCTGTCCTTGATTCACTCCAATATGTCTTCTGCACCCTTTGTTCCACTGAAACTTCCTTCTCTAAGGTCACCAGTGATTTCGTTTGGTCCAATCCATTGCCTTCCATTATAATCATCCTTGACGTCTCAGCTACCTTCAAAACTGTTGACGACTGCTTTCTTCTGGAAACTTTATCCTACATCGGCTTCACTGACACTGTCCTCTCCTAGTTTTCCACTCCTTTCCGATCTCTTTCAGAGGCTCCTCTGCCTCCCACCTTCTAAATATGAGAGACCCTCAAGGATAGGTTCTAGATCCCCTTCCAATCTCCCATCTAGTCCATCACCAAAACCTGCCGGTCTCACCTCCGCAACATTGCCAAGATCTGCCCTTTCCTCTCCATCCAAACAGCTACCCTGCTTGTTCAAGCTCTCATCCTATCCCGTCTGGATTACTGTATCAGCCTCCTCTCCAATCTCCCATCCTCTTGTCTCTCCTCACTTCAATCCATACTTCACGCCACTGCCCGGATTGTCTTTGTCCACAAACGTTCTGGGCATGTTACTTCCATCCTCAAAAATCTTCATTGGCTACCAATCAACCTACGCATCAGGCAGAAACTCCTCACACTCGGCTTCAAGGCTCTCCATCACCTCGCCTCCTCCTACCTCACCTCCCTTCTCTCCTTCTACAGCCCAGCCCGCACCCTCTGCTCCTCTGCAACTAATCTCCTCACCGTGCCTCCTTCTCGCCTGTCCCGCCATCGACCCCCGGCCCACGTCATCCCCCTGGCCTGGAATGCCCTCCCTCCTCACATCCGCCAAGCAAGCTCTCTTCAAAGCCCTACTGAGAGCTCACCTCCTCCAGAAGGCCTTCCCAGACTGAGCCCCCTCCTTCCTCGCCCCCTCCTTCCCCTCTCCATCACCCCCGCCTTACCTCCTTCCCTTCCCCACAGCAGCTGTATATATGTATATATGTTTGTACGTATTTATTACTCTATTTATATATTTGTACATATTTATTCTATTTATTTTATTTTGTTAATATGTTTTGTTTTGTTCTCTGTCTCCTCATTCTAGACTATGAGCCCACTATTGGGTAGGGACCGTCTCTATATCTTGCCAACTTTTATTTCCCAAGTGCTTAGTACAGTGCTCTGCACACAGTAAGCGCTCAATAAATACGATTGAAATCCCCTTTTATTCTCCAGATACACGCATTCTCTTAGACATTTCATTTGCTCCCATGACTTCAACTACCTTCTCTACCTGGATGATTCCCTAAACTACCTCTCCAGCCCTGACTCTCTCCTTCTGAGCAGGCTAATATTTACTCTTGCCTTCAAGACATTTGAATTTGGATTTGTTGTTGTCATCTCAAAGTTAACAAGTCCAAAACAGAACTCCTCATCTTCTGCCTCAGACTCTGTCCTCCCCCTGTCCTTAGGATAACTGAAGAAAACAACACTATCCTCCTTGTCTCACAAAAGTGTACTCTTGCCAGTGTCATCAACATAATCTCTCCTTTAACCCACATATTCAATATGTCACCAAATCCTGTTGGTGTTACCTTCACAACACCACTAAAACCCATCCTTAACTCTCCATCCAAATTGCTGCTATGTTGGTCTATGCACTTATCGTAGTCTGACTTGATGACTTCAGGAGTCTCCTGGCTGACCTTGCTGCCTCCTGTCTGATCTTGCTGCTTCTTGTCTTCTTTGTGCTGACTGAATCATTTTTCTACAAAGATGTTCAGTCTACATCTCCCCACCCCTTAGGAACCTCCAGTGGTTTCCCATGAACCTCTGCATTAAATTGAATCTTTTACCATTGGCTTTACAGCGCTCAATTGCCGTGCCCCCTCCTACTTACCCTCCCGATTTCCAACAGCCCAGCCCATGCATTTCAATCCTCGATTGTCAACCTACTCATTGCACCTCAATCTCATTTACCTCACTCCCAAACTCTCACCCACATCATACCTCTGACCTCGAGTGCCCTTACTCTTCTTATCTGACAGACGATCATCCTCCCCACCTTCAAAGCCTTATCACAAGCACACCACCTCCAAAAGGTCTTCCCTAACTAAGCCTTCATTTCCTCTTCTCCCACTCCCTCTGCATCACCCATGCACTAAGGTTTGTACCCTCCTTTCACCTCTCCATCTGCCCCACAACAATTATGTACATATCTGTAATTCATTTATTTCTATTACTGTCTGACTTCCTCTCCCGACTGTAAGCTTGTTGTGGGCTGGGAATATGTCTACTTAGTGTGATATTGTACTCTTCTAAATGAATAGTAAATTACTTTGCACACAGTAAAGGTTTAATAAATATGATTGATTGATTACTCGATTTATTGACCTCCGCATTCTTCTACAATCTCCAGTGGTTGACCATCCACCTCCACAACGAATAGAAATGTCTTGCTCTCAGCTTTTCAATTATCAATCGGCCTTGTCCTTTATATCTTACCCGGCTGATTACCCACTACAACCCAGGCCATATGCATCAATACTCTAATGGCAATCTACTCACCATACCTAGATCTTGTCTACCTCACCTCTGACCACTTGCCTACATCCTGCCTCTAGCTTGGGACTCTTTCCCTGTTCATATCTTCATATCTGGCAGACTATCTCTCTCCCTATCTTTAAAGCCTTATAATAACCGCATCTCTTCCAAGAGGACTTCCCCTCTCAAGCCCTAACGTCCCCTACTGAGGACCAGAGGGTGGTCTCAACCCATATCGTAATGATAACTTGTGTTTACCTCACTGACCTGGGGTGGGTTCCTGCTTAATAGCCCCTGCTGCACTCCTCATCCTGTGGGTCTGCAGGCCATCGATCACGTCTTGTGGAGGTTCGCTAACTGTAAAATAATTTTGATTTTAAACTCCATAGATTCTCTCCTGGGGCTGGACTGTTCTGTGACTGGCACAGGTTTGTCCACCACATGGTCCCAGAAGTGGGAGCTGTAAGAGTCCCAAAGGGTCTCCAGAGTTCAGGCCCGGGCCAGTGGGGCAGGCCACCTGGTTTCAGAGATGGGGTTATTCCCAAGGCACAACCAGGGAAGAATTGATTCTGGCTTCCCCTGTGTCTCAGATTGACTTTGATAATGTAATACTTCATCACTTCGATTCCAACACAACAGACACAAACCTGGCAAAAGTATGGCAAGGAGGGGCCAAGACTCTTACCTAATATACTGAAAGCCCCTTGGGGTCAGGGATTATATCTATTAACTCTGTTGTATTCTTCCAGTACTTAGTCCATTGTTCTGCCCACAGTAAATGGTCAACTACTAGGTTTGGTGGATCGATGGATTGATTCACGAGGACATCCTCCTACACAAACAGTTTTTAGATGCAGATCCTCTTTAGATCACTGTGCCTGTATTTTGAACCACTCTTCACTGACAAGTTAACCATGGCATTATCCTTGGCTCCTTTCTCACTCATTAAACCCAAATATTCCAATTAATTACTAAATCCTGTTAATTCCATCTTCACAACGTAGCTAAAATCTGCCCCTTCATCCCCATCCAAACTACTACCACATTAATCCAATCACTTATCCTACCCCGCCTTGATTACTATGTCAGCATCCATGTTGACCTCCCGGCCTACTTTCTCTCCCCACTCCAGTTCATACTTTACTCTGCTGCTCAGATCACTTTTCTACACAATTGTTTAGTCCATGTTTCCCCACTCCTCAGGAAACTCTAATGGTCTCCTATCTACCTCTGAATCAAACAAAACTCCTCACCATATGTTTTAAAGCACTCTATCACCTTGCCCCATGCTACCTGACTTTGCTACTCTCCTACAACAACCCAGCCCACTCACTTTGCTCCTTTAATGTTAACCTTCTCTCTGTACCAGGACCTCATGTATCCCAACACCAACATCTTGCCCCATGTCCTACCTCTGGCCTGACATGCCCTGCCTCTTCATATCAGACAGAAAATTACTCTCCCCAACTTCAAAGCCTTATTCATTCCTTCAATCGTATTTATTGAGCGCTTACTGTGTGAAGAGTAATTTACTAAGCGCTTGGCAGCAATTGAAGGCACATCGCCTCTAAGAGGCCTTCCCTGACTAAGCCCTCCTTTCCTCTTCTCCCTTTCCCTTTAATGACACCCTGACTTGCTCCCTTCACTCATCCTGTTATAACATCAGACAGCATGGTTCTCGGGGTATGCTGCACGGCACAAGAGCTCAACCCAGACTGCCGTTTGGAAAGGAGAAAAGGAGGGAGCAGGGAACAAACTGTTGTGGCAACCCGAAGATGCTCCATGGCAGCAGAGGCTCTCGGTG